>NW_017729026.1:47800254-47800876 GCF_001723915.1 Gavialis gangeticus | reverse complement strand
CCTTGGGGTGCCCTGGTGAACAGACGTTCTCCCAGTTCCTAATGCACACCCGTTATATACTTATAGGCTGCCACCAAGTCACCCTTGAGCCTTTGCTTCTCCAGCCTGAAGAGTCCCATGCCTCTCAGCCTTTTCTCATAAAGCCTGTTCTCTTTACCTCTAATCATGTACGTGGCTCTCCTTTGGACTCTCTCAAGCTTCTCCACATCCTTTCTAAAGTGTGGAGCCCAGGATTGGATGCAGTACTCCAGCTGCACCCTCACCAAGGCTGAGTAAAGTGGAAAGATGACTTTTTGGGTCTTGCTTGAGATGTGTTGGTAGATGCAAACCAGAGTTTTATTTGCTTTGCCAGTTGCGACATCGCATTGGTAGCTCATATTCATCTTGTGCTCAATCCTGACCCCCAAATCTCTCTCAGTCATGGTGCTAGTGAGTGTAACACTGCCTAGCCTATAAATATGATGTGAATGTTGCCTTCCGTTAGCCTGTTGCTGGTGGTTTCTTTGATGATTTTTCCAAAATCTTTCCAGGGATTGAGGTCAAACTGATTGACCTTCCTTGTATCTTCCTTCTTTCCTTTCTTGAAGATAGGTACCAAATTGGCCCTCTTCCAATTTCAGGA
>NW_017729026.1:47772896-47795254 GCF_001723915.1 Gavialis gangeticus | reverse complement strand
ACTGCCTAGCCTATAAATATGATGTGAATGTTGCCTTCCGTTAGCCTGTTGCTGGTGGTTTCTTTGATGATTTTTCCAAAATCTTTCCAGGGATTGAGGTCAAACTGATTGACCTTCCTTGTATCTTCCTTCTTTCCTTTCTTGAAGATAGGTACCAAATTGGCCCTCTTCCAATTTCAGGAACCTCTCCTGAGTGCCATGAGTTCTCAAATATCCTTGCCATTGGTCATGCTACGATGTCAGCCAACTGTTTTAGCACTCTTCGGTGAATTTCCTCTGGGACAGCTGACTTGTGTCCAGCCTCTCAAGTAGTTCCCTCACAAAATCTTCGCCAATTATAGGCATATGATTGCCTTTACCCTGGTAGTCCTGCATCCTGCCAGACAGGGTGATCCCCTTGGGCTGGTGGAAACTGACACAAAGTAATCACTGAGTAAATTAGCTTTCTCCTGGGTGCTGGCTGTCAGTTGCCCCATTTGGTTCAGCAAGGGTCTGATGTTGCTCTAGTTTTTCTTCCAACTTCCCAGGTATTTGAAGAACTTTTTATTGTCCTTGATTCCCATAGTCAGTTTGATTTTGGTTTCTGCCATGGCTTTTCTGGTCTGCTCCCTACAGGTGCAAGCCAGTGCTGAATAATCCTCCTTAGTGGTAGTTCCTGACTTCCATCCCTTATAAGCTTCTCTTTTCAGATTCAGGAGGTCCATGAGTATCCTATAGAGCCAAGAGGGTCTTGCAGCCCTTTTGCTACCTTTGCTATGGGCTGGAATGGACTTCCCTAGTGCTTTTAGGATCACATCCTTAAGGAGCAACCATATTTTATAGAGGAGCACCAATATATCAGTGCCATTTCAGATCGGCACTGATAAGAGGAAAATTAACATTATCACCTATCAACCTTTTTTGGCTGGTGTAGCCTATAATGTACCAATAAACAAAATATGCCATCTGGCTGGGGCCCTGGACTCTGCATGCATGTACACAGTGGGTGTATGGTCATGGCCAGGAACACAGCCAAGCAGTGTGGAGAATAGCACCCTGAAGGCAAGTCCATGGAGGGGAAGGGGTGTGGGGGAGGAAAGGGGCATGAGGGGGTGCAAATTGAGACCTCCACCATGAGGGAGAGAGAGGGACAGGGGCTGGAGTTGAAGCTGGGGGCGCTGTTCAGTCAGGGCTCAGAATGGGACCCCAGGGCCCAAGTAGAGATTGGGATGGAGCTGTGGGTACCTTGTCCAGGGGGCACAGGTGGGGGTGAGAATGGGGGACAGCTGCCTGCTGCTGTGCACACCCCTGGGGAAGGTGGGGGGGCATGTGCCCCCCCCCCCCAGTTTGTGTGCTGGGTGGAGGCAAGCTGTCCACTGTGGGCTTGGGCTTTCTGCCCTGCTGCCTTTGCCCCAGGAGCTGCGCACTAGCCATGCATTCCCTGCCCATTAAGCAGCAGTGGGGGTGGTGAACTGCACTTCCCACCACTGGGCAGGTGGGGGACATGAAGCAGCCAGTTTGCAGCTACTAGAACAAAGGCAGCAGGGTGGAAAGCCCTGAGCCTACAGCAGGCAGCCAATATTTTCCCTTGCCCCTCTCAGGTCTGCTTCTAAAACATCCCCATGTTTAAAAATAGTGGCAGTGGCACTTGAAGTAAATCTCATTTGATGAGCTTTAGTTCAAGTGCCCCTGCTGCCTTTTCTAAACACAGGGACACTGATCTTCTGGATGAGCAGCCCACAGTTCTCTCCCACTCCTTGCCCCAGCACCAGGGTCCCATTCACTGCCCTGGATGGGCAGCACCCCCAGCCCCAACTCCAGCCCCTGCCCCACTCCTTCCCTCACTGTGGGGGGACTCAATCTGCACGCCCACTCCCCTTCCCTCCCCAATGCCCTTTACCCTCAACAGACTTACCTGCATGGAGCTGCTCTCCACACAACCTGGCTGTGCTTCTGTAAATCAGCTATTGGATCAGTATCAGCCGGTATGCCTAGTCAGTAACCAGTTATCAGTATCGGCCAAAAAAATCTCTATCGATACACCCTTCATATTTTAGCAATTGTTATTATGCAAAATAACTTAGATTTTAGACAATATCTTTTCAACAAGTGAATTTTGCAACTGTCATAGCCATGGAATCCAAAGTGTTACTGATCATACTACTGATGGTTGAATTTTGTTCCCCAGTACACATTGAATACACTTGTTCAATGATCAAAGAAGTGACAGAAGTCCAGGGTAGTTCAGGCTCACCAGAATTAGAGAAGTATGATCATATCTGGAGATGAAAAGACACACTAGAAGACCGTATATGTCTACCCAAAGAGAATAAATAAAAAAATATGCTTGTGCGGAAATACTACCAATAGCAACATCCTGATATGGGGAAAGTCATCCACTAAGCTAAAACATTCTATGAATTAGAGAGGGACACCTCTTTCCATATAAAAAAAGATGACAGTGGATGCATCTACACATGGGCTTTACTGTGGAGTTGACTAATTAGCTCCTCAGTAAAGTGTCATTGTCTGCACATGTGCTGATATTGGGGCACAGTAAACTAATTAACTCCTCCGTCAGATAGTACTGTCAGGGACTTAAATGCCTGTTAGGAACAGCACAATCTTATGGTGGAGTAATTAACTGCATGGAAACACACTGGTAGATAAAGACCAGGTAGAGGCCAGACTACTGCTTGCCACCTAGCTACATAGTTTTGCTGGTTCTGCACCATCATGCCCCAGCCAGTCCCTCTGCCATGTGACACCATCACCTGGAGCCTCGGGCTGAACCCCTGTGCCCCTTGCTAGCCGAGACCTGCTTCACCCCAGTTCAAATTATTGCTGTCCTGGGTGCATGTGTAGATGCTGTGTCCAGGAGCAATTCACTCAAGCTCAAACAGCTCCAGAGTTTATTGGCTTAACATTAATTGCATGTGTAGATGCACCCAGACTTCAGATCTGACCTGAGCAGGGTGTGGGGCCCAGGGAAAATCACCCCCAGTCTGATCTGGGCCCTGGACCTTCAGAAGCTGCTGCCGTCAATGCTGGCAGCAGCATTGGTGGTGGGGGCAGGGAGGGTAGTGAGCAGCTGGACACAGAGCCACTGCTCCACCCAGCTCCACACCACTGCTGCTCCACCCCACTCTGTGGGGCCACCCCAAAGATGGGGCCCAAGGTGGTCACCCAGATTCTCCCCCCCCTCCCTCCCAGGGACAGCCCTGCACACAGTAATGGCATTGTAAGGATCTGAAGAGAAGGAAAAGTCAGCATACGGACATGAGTACTACTACTAAGAATTATTTTTTACCTGCTGAGGTTCAAAAAACAGAAGTCGAAGAATATTTCAAAAGCTAGACTCTACATGTAAAAGATGTTTTGCACCTTAACATGAAAGACGACAAGATCAAGATTGCTTGCTGTAGTTAGAATCAGAGCAGCATGCTGAGTCCAAATTGACATGAAAAACAGGAAAGCAGAGAATAAACAGAAAAGGGCAGAAGGGTCTCAGAAATGGAAATATTAAACTATGTAGACTTAGAGAGAGCACCAGTGTGTTGCTGCCACAAAGTGAAGAACTGTCATTCAATCCAGTGATGGGTTTGGAGAGAAGGCAAGGAAATCTTGTAAATTCAAGTTGTCAACAGAGATAATAGGCAAATCCAATGAGTGCTTCTTTTTTTTTTCCTTTGGCTAAAAAGAAAGAAAAACAAACAAACATATCTTTTATATTGTCAATATGGGGACACTGAAAGCAGTAAGATTAATAGTCTGGATGACTCCAGAGCTATCTGACAAAGAAAATCCATAAATTCATTAAGAAACTTCTGGTAACTTATGGTAGTCTATAAATTGAAATGCTTCTGAAAGGTGGAGAAGTATTACATGCATGAGAGATGGAAGGAAAACAAGCTTGGCAATCCATTGATTATGCAGAGATTTTAAGATATTGAAGAAATAGATGCTATACCTGCTCAAATTCTAACCATCAATTAAATATAGTACATATTACATTCAATGTGTCTAAAATAATTTGAATTATAAAATAGTTTTCATACACCACCTGTTTCCAAATCTGTTTAAAAGAGACTATGAGGCACTAGCAGTGTAGTGACAATGATCTTGATACAGGAAAATATTGTGAAATATGAGTGTCAGTCTGTCCCTTTTTTGAACAACATTCACCATGTACTTAAGGCTCATTGACTTTTTTGGGGTTTAGAGTTAAGAACATAATGAAGTGATCTCTGGAACAGATAATCTTTCCTGGTTAAAATCCATGTTGGTGAATGCAAGAGCATACAAAACATACTTTAAAAAATATGGACACTAGACACTTTGGGTGCAATTCTGCTAAGTGGCATTCATGCAGCTTTTAGGGGGCAGATTCAATTCTACTTCTTAGTGGACCTAGAAACCTTGGTGCCATCTTATTCCACCGGGCTCAGGTCCCTGAAAAAATTGGTAATACAAAATAGCACTGGTGAGGTATTCCTTCGCACTACTGCTTTTTATGACTCAGGGGGCATGTCTACATGTGCCACTATGGTGCTGTTGTTACTGCGCCATCATTTAGTACTTCCTTTTAGTACTTCATTTAGTACTTCCTGTGAAAAGTTATTTTTAGGCACCACATCACCATAGCAATGAGCTACAATGGGGGAGCGCATTGCTATGGTGATAGAGCTGCAGCATCATGGGTCTTGTCCGTGGATAATATGTGATCGTAGTGCATTGCTATGACAATGTAGCATCATGTGTAGACGCACCTAATTTTGCAGGTAAGATGGATGGTGGGTTACAAAAGTAGATGCATTCGTAAGTTTTCAAGGACTTAAATTATGGAATAGAACCATACTTAAATGCCTAAGGCCTTTTAGACACCTCATAGGTAGAACAAGATTGGGCCAAAGGTATCTAGGCCATGAAAACAACATTCTACTTAATCCTGCCTTACAGCTGGGCCTGAATCATACTAAGCTGTAAAATCATTCAAGATAGCCACCACAGTGCCAAATTCTGTTGATACTGTGTTGCGATTTAGCTTTGCTGTGGAGGTACAGAGGTGGTTAGCTGTGTTAGTCTCAAACCAACAGAGCCAGACTCAAACCTGATCTGAATTGCTATGATACCATCTCCATGAAAAGAATCTCTCTGATTGTCACTTAGGGTGGAAGCCGGCATTGCCTTTCCTCACCTTTGTGCTGCCTTAAAAAATGTATAGAGGCACAAATCAAAAACAAATTGACGTTCATTCATTCTGTTTTGCCACAAATGCCCACATGTGTGGCTGTGACAAGGTAGTAATAATTTGTGCCAATTCATTGTGGCAGATATCTGTTTGCTTTATGGTGGAAGAGTGCCCAGAGGTCCCTATGCTTTCCAGCTGCCTTACGGACCCAATCCTGCACAACCTGGTAATTTCTGCACAGGATTGGCCCCTTCGAGCTCTGGGAACACCTGCCTGGCTTTCCTTGCTTACTGAGCAGCATTTCCCAGGTGGTCCCAGGACTTGAGGGGCCCAATCCTGTGTGATAATTCCTGGGATATGAAGAATTGGGTTCCACAAGCTCTGGGAGAACATGTCACCTTTTACCCAACAGCATCAATAGACTGATAACAGGCAATGTGTGTTTCACCCAATTAAGTGGAACAGCTGTGCCAGGACGTATAATCTCATAGCTGGTCTGCTTCATTTGGTAACATTTATTTCTAGCCTTAAAGCCTCCAGCTGGAACATATTATTAACAACCTCCAGCCCCTCCTGGAAAATGATGACTATCACAAATTATCTTTGATGGACAGGACTGTCCTGGTTTACAGACTGCACCCCCATGCTGAAACGGTAGCAACAGATTATCTAACTTCATTTTACCCAAACCACAATGCTGTACTGTAGATCCAGATGCCAGTTGTGCCCTTTCCTGAACAAAGACCACATGATCATTTGTCATTGGTTTCATCAATGAAATAAGAAATACAGATTATAGCACCTATGGTCATTCAACTGTTTCTCCACCAACCTCACATATGTCATCACTTGCCTGCAATACCCCTCTGCTCTCTACATTAACCAGATGGATCAATACTTATGTAAAAGAATGGATGGATACTGACTCATCATCAGTTTCAGAAAGACACTGAAGCTTGCAGCAGAACATTTGACCTTCTTGGGAAAGGAAGATCTGGACAGGGTCTGGTGCCATGGTTGCACCCCACTTTGGCCATGCTGCACGTGGACTCTTGGCATGGATTATATATATCCAGAACCCCTGCTTTTGCAAGCCTCTAGAGTTCAGGGGAAGAGTGCTGCTGTCACAGCTCATCCCCTCCTTTTCCCTTCTGTTAAATTTATCATAGAGGGAGAGGGAAGAGAAGGGCAAATAGCAGCAGTGTTCACACCCTGGGCTCTGGAGCCATGTGAAAACAGGGGCTCCAAACAGAACCTGCCCTGATGAGCTGTTGAACTAAAAGCTCACGACCCACATGGAGCTCTGACAAGAGATCATGCTGGTCAGGCAGTGAGTTCACGGCTCACTGTGCATGCACAACCAGCCAAAGTAAAAGGTTGGGGGGTCACCCCCTTGCTCCTTTCCTGGATCTGCTTGGTTCTTGGGCATTCTGTTAAACACCGACTCCATGCAGTGCCCAATGACTAGGAAGACAATGATCCAATTGCTCATGGATCCTGTTACTCATTAGCCAGAGCAAGCAGGGAGCAAACATCAGCACACATTGCTTGCAACAGCTTTATTCAGAATAGAGACAGCTTTAGACAAGGGTCCCAAAATACCAACAAACCAGGGACCTGCACTGAACAATAGTTCTTTTCACATTTTATACACCTTGGTTCATACATATTAACATTCTCCTGCCTTCATCCCTCCTCTTGTTCCACCCATTGCTCCTCCCATTTCAAGCTCCTCCTCTGTTTACCATTTACTTCAGTAACATGGAATTGCCTGTGCATTTCCTTCATTTACATGCCTTTCTGCTAAGAGCGCATGTGTAAGGCCATGAACTCAGGTACTCTCAGCCACTTGCTGGTTTTTTCTCATTTGTATGCTGACTCCAGCAGCCTCTCCAAGGTCTGGCTTCTGTTTTACCTCCTGACTATAGCTGGTGGGCTGCATCTTGTTCTTCTTACACAAGGAATCATGTATCCTGCACACTATTCCATTGTTAAAGAAATTACTTGCCTAAGCATTTTCAAGGTTAGTTTAATACATCATTCTGTCTTGTGACCAGCAGTTTTGCTGAGAGACAGATTAAAAGCCTTTATTCAGATACAGTTTCAATGCTCCCCAATAATCCAGATTATTGTCACCCTAACACTCCCTCACAGAATTAGTATAGGCAGCAAAAGAGAAACCCAGCCGATTCTCTAGAGGTTATCACCCTCTCCGCACAATACACCCCTTGGGCCTGGCAAAGTAGATGGTGCTTTTCTGTTGCTCGGACAGAGGACTGACCTTTTTGCCTATCACTGGGAATGAGTGAGAGAGAGTGCTTAGGGTACTTGCTTTCCAGCCTGGGACTGAGGTAGGAACTGGGACAATGGTACCATAGGGTTTTTTGTTCTTTGTCACTGGCATGAATATGCAGCTGAACTGATTTGCTGGGTGCTTGGTGTTATTGTACTACTAGTGCCTTTCCATTCCGTAAAAGTCTGGATAAATGTGACAGGTTAGGATTTTTTTTTTAACTTGCTATGGAAACTAGGTATACTGTTTGCATAGGAAGGCCTTGGTTTTTCTTAGGATTTTATCATTTTACTTTGTGTTCCTAATCTTTGCATACATTTTGGGGATTAATAAAACCACATTATATTACTATTTCTACTATACAAACTAAAATACATTAATTTTAACAAACAAAACAAAGAGAAAAAGGAAACAAAAGATGACAATAAAACAAACAATTCAGTCAACCTTTTTGATCTTTGGCATGGCTGAACTCTGCGAGGGTATGGAGGTGATACTCTGCATGATGTATCATTTTTGTAGTTATTCTTCAGGTATTTCATAGGTTTTCAAGAAGTTTTGCTTTACAATTTATAATTCAACATAGTTGACATGACAATTACTTATAATAATAGCATTTTACAGACTGAGTAAAACACAATCATTACACATAACACAGTTAAGCTTGATTTCTTCTTGAACTTAGCAAACTTCTTCAGTGATGACTTCATCCTATAAAATACAAGAACAAAAAGAGAGGGGCTCACCCCTTTTGGTTAGTTTCTCATACACTTGCGGCTAGCTTTGCTTGGTTTATAGTCAGGTTGGCACTCATTAAAAAATGTCTTCTCTTTGCACTTTGCAGAGGCTGCTTTTACAGCAGTGTTCTTCTCCTAAAGTGGTGGGTTTTTCATACCACACATTTCTTTTCCTTGCACTAAGGGTTTTCCTGTTGGAGTATGCTCCCCCTAGCTTTTGTTAATGAAGGATAACTTACAAGGAGGTGGAAGCTAGGGTTTAAGGCACTCTATATTTGTCTTTGGCTATTCCTTAGGGTGGTTATTATGCAGCATTTTGCAGAGCCTACCCTGCTACAGGTAGCTTTACTACATTAACCACATCCAGGAGGGTGGCAGTTTCAGGTTATAGTCAGGATTAAACTCTCTACTCTCCTACTTTGGTTTTCTTTACTTCTTATGGGCACAGTCTCTGACTTCTGGGCTTTTTGCACCCCCCTCGGATCAATTGAGATAGCAGGCTTTTGGCTCTGGAAGCTTTAACAGTAATCTTTTCTGTGTGCCCCTTCTCTGGACTGCCAGATTACTTCATTTTTTAAGGTCCTGCAGACTTTTTCTTAGATTTTCCTTTTCTCTAGCAACTCTCTAGAATCCTAACACTTTTCTAGGTTTTATTTAACTTTTAGTTTTCCTTTCTTAACAGATTTTAACTATATCCTTTCTGGGCTACAGGCTTCGCAATTTGTTCTCATCAGTGGCTTTTTCTTGCCTTGCTCTCTGCAAACTAATCTATCCATTAAATGTCTCCCTTTTATAGCAGTACATTCCACTTCAGGACTAAGAAAGTTTTTCTGAAAGATTGTGGGTGACAAATTACACACCACACATAATCCCTTTAGGAAAACTCCTTTCACCTTAAAAAAGAAACTTCTAAACTATGCCTTTGCAGAGAAAACAAACAAACAAACAAACATGTCTTTAATAAGCTCACCCTTTTTTCCTGCTCAGACGAACTCAAAGAAATTCTGGGCACTGATTTGTCTACACAGCTGTACCCTGATGTTTCCTAAAACAAGCTGTTATGCTCCTGTAACAATTTCTATCTGTTCTAGGCTCTTCACTGTTCCTGGAGAAGCACATGTCTGCCACTGCTTGAACACATGTCTAGTAACATACCTTGTCTCTTTCTGTGCTATCTGCTTTTATTTTTTGGTACACACAGGATCTTAGAGTGTCTGTTTCACATTTCTCTGTCTTTGATTTCTTTGAAACTATACTGCCGATATAACACTTTGTCTTGCTGCAACTTGCAATGGTAACTTACACGTTATAAACTTCACAGCAAACACACACCTGCTTTTGTCTTTTCTCTGCAGACAGCTGTAATTATTTTCTCCCAGGGACCTTAGACGTCAAGGACCCTGTTCATCCACACAGTCTTTCTAGCAGAGAGATGACTTCCTTTACTTTTTAGCTTCCTATTGTAAACACAAGAGGTTCTTACTTCTAAGTGGACCACAGCATATACTCATGTCCACTACCCTGCCTGACCTGGACAAAGTCTCCTGATCAGCAGTAACAAACAACATCTCCTGCACAATATTTATAACTTCAGTTACTTCCTATATAAATTTACTTTACTACAAATTTCAGCTACTCCCTCTAAAACAGATCACTCTGCATCAACAAATTCTCTGATCAATCAGATTACTACTGTTGTGTGCTGGTGAAGTTGCTGGGAGGGCACAACTTTTAGACTGACCACAACACCTGGTAGTCGATAATAGGAGGATTTATTGATACAGGGCAAGAACAAAAACTGAACAATTTTATATCTACTAAGCCCAGGGCTGTCATCAGAGTTAAGGTACATCTGGCCAGGGTGCAAGCTTCACTCTGAGGCTTTCTCTCTTAGATGTCAGCAGTTTGGAGGTGAAATCTTGAACACTCCAAGCTAAAGCTTGGAGGGCAGTTGCTTTACTTAAAATTCCCTCAACCCAACTCTGGGTTGTAATCCAAGCCAGGCTAGACAGACTCTCCTGGGGCCCCTGCAGTGGACCCCCATTCCGTTTCACCCAACTCACAATAAAAACACTGAGGTTACCCTGACCCCACACACACAGAGGAAAAGCCTCTGAACCCGCTGCTATGTTACTGGGGAAATGTAAAAGATTGGGTACGATAGCTGAGATAGCCCAAGAGAACCTAGTACACTGGAGGCAACCCAAGCCCAAGAGAACCCAGTACACCTGCTAAGTCTTACCCTGGTAAGATTGGGATTATCAGTCCCCTCCAAATGTGTGTCAAATCCTGCTGATTACACCAAGTTGTTAGAAACTGAGTCCATGAGGCGCCCAATGACTACGGAGATGACAATCCAATTGCCCATGGATCCTGTTACTCATTAGCCAGAGCAAGCAGGGAGCAAACATCAGCACACATTGCTTGCAACAGCTTTATTCAGAATGGAGACAGCTTTAGACAAGGGTCCCAAAATACCAACAAACCAGGGACCTGCACTGAACAATAGTTCTTTTCACATTTTATACACCTTGGTTCATACATATTAACATTCTCCTGCCTTCATCCCTCCTCCTGTTCCACCCATTGCTCCTCCCATTTCAAGCTCCTCCTGTTTACCATTTACTTCAGTAACATGGAATTGCCTATGCATTTCCTTCATTTACATGCCTCTCTGCTAAGAGCGCATGCGTAAGGCCATGAACTCAGGTACTCTCAGTCACTTGCTGGTTCTTTCTGGTTTGTCTGCTGACTCCAGCAGCCTCTCCAAGGCTGCATCTTGTTCTTCTTACACAAGGAATCATGTATCCTGCACACTATTCCATTGTTAAAGAAATTACTTGCCTAAGCATTTTCAAGATTAGTTTAATACATCATTCTGCTTTGTGACCAGCAGCTTTGCTGAGAGACAGATTAAAAGCCTTTATTCAGCTGCAGATTCAATGCTTCCCAATAATCCAGATTATTGTCACCCTAACATATTCCATAACTGATCTCAGACAGGCTGTCCTTAAAGAAAACATACTTAAAAAAAAACTTGAACACAAAATTGCAAATCAAGAAATCTTCCATACATAGGATGGTCACAAAAGGGACTATGGATCCTTATCCCATCACCGTCTGTTTACTCTGGCTCTCCAACATGTGCTTTATTTATCTTACTTGATCTAACCTAGGGGTGGCCAACCTGTGGTGGTACACATACCACAAGTGACACAGACAGCTTTTTTGCATGGCACGTGGTAGTCTGAGTAAGGTGTAAGGCACATAGAGACAGATGGAGCAGGGAGAAGGAAGCAGACCAACAGATCTGGTAGGGGAAAGATATCAGGGTGACACTTGGGGAAGGTGCAAGGCTCACCTTGTAACCTGTCTGCCAAGTTGATCTAATCAAGGCCCCTGACTACCTCTCTTAGCAGCCTCCCCCTTTTTGTACTTTTCCTGTCTATCTAGCTACCTTTGCCAGTCCATGTTCAGTATCTGATGAAGGAGGTTATTGCATACAAAAATTCATACTTCTCCAAACTAGTTAGTCTTTAAGGGTGTTTGTACACACCACAAGATTTCCAGTTTATGCTGCCACAACTGTGTTTGTGTTTGCACAAGTGGGATTTCCCACTGCTTTAAAAGTCTTTTCAGCATGTTAAACTAAAGCTGCTTGGACATGTTTTAGTTTGTGCTGCTGCTGTGTACGTTGCCATATCTATGGATTCATGGTGTGTAAACGTTAAGCGACTCAAGTACTTGTAATTAATTTCTTTCACCACCAGGTGGCACTGTGCTATTTCTGTAGTTCAGGCCTTTGGCCAGTAGGTGCTGCTGTTATTTCTTTTATTTCTTTTGGCTCCTGGTCATCCCACCCCCTGCTCCCACAGCTGACTGCCTGTAGCCAGGGCATGGTGCAGGGGTCATCTCTACTAAACAGGTAGCAGAGAATACTTAATATATAGAGAAAGAAAGAAATGGAGGGCCAACCATTGCCAAGTCCTGTTTTTTTACTACCCTCTGCTAGTGGTTGTGTCTGTACCACCATCACCACCACCACCACCACCAGTCCTGTATGTGCTCCCCCGATCCCTGTGCCCCCCACCTGCTGCACCCACCACGGTGTTCACCACAGAGCTCCAAGCTGCCGACAAGCACAGTGGCATCACCATTGCCAGCAGCATGGTAAATCTGCAACTTGGACTTTTGTTTAGAGAGTGGCACTTCTTCTTAACACTTCAATATTTCTTATAATTGACATTGCCATTCATTCCAGAAACACAGGAAATAGTGTAGGTGGAGGCTGCATGCCAGACCCATGCCCCAGGATATGCAGCATCCCGGGTGATATATAAGTAATATCAGAAATATCCCATTGACCTTGTGTGGGGTGGGGGGGGAGCTTGGGGGGCAAGAGGACAGTGTTTGGACCATCTTCCAAAACCCCATCTTCTTCTTCTTTCTTCTCCTCCCTGCAGAAGACTTTCGAGGTCAGAAATTTCAAAAGGTCAAAGGGATCAATAACAAAAAAGCATCAAGAATTCACCCACCATTAGTTATTTAGTAATATTGTAACTGTTAATTGTAAGACAGTGTATTAATAAACAATGCTGTGTAGGTGTCATGAGGAATACCCCACCTTTTTTTCCCCTACTATTTGTCTATTTTCCTATATTTTAAAATTTTCTTTATTTTCTTTATTATTTAAACTCTTTTTTAATTATGCCTTTTTTATTTTAAAAAAAACATGTAAGTGCACCAAGGTTCTTTGGGTGAATCTGATATCTTTTATTAGACGAACTTAAATAGTTGGAAAACAATTATTAAGCAAGCTTTCGGGTTCAAAAACCCTTTGTCAGGCTAAGGAAGTTTCAGCAGTTGGTGCGTGCTCTTCCTGGATGGAATGAAAAGTAAAGGAGCCAGAGGCTGGTCTGGTATGCATACAAGACAGGTAGTCAGTGAAAATATAGACTGAGGAGTTAATGGGTAAGAGACAGGCTGGGGTGGGGAGGGGAGAGAAGGGGGATCATCATACAAGACTACCTGGGGTGTGGGGAGGGGGCATAGTGTGAGACTACCGGAATGGGGATAGGGGACGGGGACTGGGTGGGGAGGCCGGTTTCCCAGCGAACAGGCACCTCCTGCTGTAACTCATTAGGAAAGAGATTACTGGGAGTAGGTTGGTATTTGGATCCCCTTGCTCGATCCCCCTGCTTGACAGGCTGGAGAACACAGCACTAGGCAACAGAAAAAAAATCAGCAAAAACAACTATAAGGTGCTATGCCTGGGAAGAAAAAACAATTGCACAAATAAAGAATGGGAAATAATTGACTAGGTAGTAGCACTTCTGAGAAGGATCTGGGGGGGTTGGTAGATTACAGACTCAACATCAGCCAAGAGAATGATGCAGTCACTAAAAACACAAATGTATTAACAGAGGTACTGAATATAAGATACAGGAAGTGATACTACCATTCTACTAAGAGCTGGCTAGGCCCTAGCTGGAATATTTTGTGCAGTTCTGGGATGCAATATAAGAAGGGTGTAGAAAATCTGGAGAGGATCCAGGGACAAGTAACAAAGATATTAAAGGTGTTGGAATGTAAGCCATATATAGAAAGGCTGAGAGAACTAGGTGTGTTCTGTTTGGAGGAAAGAAGATAAAGCAAGGACACTAGAGCAATTTCAAGTATTTGAAAGGCTGCCATAAAGAAGAACAATTGTTCTCCCCTGCTGTCAAAGACAGCATAAAAAGCAATATATTTCAACTGAAGCAAAACATATTTAGATTAAAACTCAGGAAAAAAAAAAACTTCCTGTGTCATAGTAGTAGGACAGTGAAACAAGCTGCCCAGGGACGTTGCTGAATCTTTTTCACTGGACATTTGCAAGAAGAAGCTATGTAGGCATTTGGTTGAGGTAGCATAGGAACGGTATATCCTTTATTTGTATGGGGAGGTGGACTAATTAACCTAGAAGTCCCTTCCAACACTATGGTTGTATAAGAAAAATAACTGTGTAAGCAGCTTTGGGAGCAGGAGAGCAGGCTTCCTCATATGGAACACCACCTGCTTGAAATTCCCTTCCCATGTGCCTGGAATACATACCAACACTGTAGTATTTATAATAATGTCTTTCTAAGGCCTTAGGTCTATAAAGGCTATGTGGAGATTACAGTACTGTTCCTTGCATTTTACAAGAAAAATAATCTAGTGAGTCGGGTAGCCCCTTGTGCCCAAGTCCATCCTTCTGCAGCATCTTGAGCAAGGTTGGAGCATCCCTGAACTGGCAGGCTGACCCCCCAGGTCCCCTGCCAGCTGGGACTGCTTTGACCAGGCTCAACATGCTGCAGTTCTGGGCACATACAAAGATACAGCATCAAGGAGCAATAAACTCCAGTGCAATATGTGCCAAAGTTTATTTATTCACATTAATTTCACATCTAAATGCACCCATTGCTGATTAATTTGCTTCAGATCACCCTGTGCACTGTAGGCACAAGTCCCCTTTCCCTTGTGTTAATAACATTCCATTAAGCCAGATTCTGCCCTCTTTAAATAAAGTGTAAGACAGAATAGTGTCAGAGCTTATAACAACATGATTACTTTTACACCACAGTGAGTGATGAATTTGGCATAGAATAGTCATTGGGTAAAATACTTAAACAACCTTTTGGAACAGGGGCAAAAACGAGGACTGCCTGGACAACGCCCACCTTCCCAGCCTATAAAGAAAGTCTCCCTCCTGCTTCTGGCTACATGGCCAGTTTCAACAAGAGAGAGGAGTGGAGGGCACTTTCAGACACTTCTGCCCAGGGGCTTCCTGATTAGAGAGAAGGCAGAGTAGATATGCACCTTTATAAAATAACCAAAAAAACCAGAGAGAACCCAAGCTTTTCTGAACCCGAATTCACTTCATCAGATACTATGAAAGGACACAGAAAGCTGCGGTGGAAGTCTATTACCTTGGTGACAAAAAAGTATAAGTAGCCTGAGCTGGCATGCTAGGCAGGTGCTTTGGAGACTTAGATGGGCCCTCAAGCCCCAGAGCACTTGTCCACTTTCTCCACTTGCCAAAAGGTTACACCTTGGGGAATCTGGAGGTGTTTCTCCATAAGTGGGGAAGCCAAGGTGCCCCACTCAGTCAGACTCACACACTGGGTCTGGCTAGGCAGAGAAAATCCTCTCTTTCCCCACTCAGCTGGATCCATCACTGGTAATAACCTGGTGATTACCAGGGATGGGTCTGGCTGAATGGGAAAAGCAGGGAAATCATATTATTCCTTGTCCCAAACCATGAAGGGCGGGACAAGGAGGGACATGCATTTCACTCAGTGAAGCGGATCGCATCCCAGCACAGCTGATCTACTTCATTCAGCAACATCTGTTTCTAGCCTTAGTGAAAAAGCAGACTTTAGCCACTTATCTAGCTTTCTTTTGTTTATTTTATTTGATCTAGAGAACAATGAAAATGTCTTGAGTAAATGTATCATAACTTTTTCAAGAGCTAAATCTCTTTTCTGTCACTGCTGAACATTCACTTTATTCACCTGGATGTTTTGCCTGTACAGCTCTATTTGTGTGTTCGTGCAAAGCAAGTAGTTACTCAGATATTTGTGGAAGCATTTCACTTCCAGTCTTTTGAATATTCATGGCATAGGATCCATATCAGCCAAGTACCTAGGCAAATTCTGCACTAGGGTTCATTATGTCATACATTTGGTATTGAAAAATGTATTGACCATGGGAACTGTGGATGTGTAGATTCCACTGTTGGAGCATAAAAGGGCACCAAGGACATATTTAATTTCACATATTTAATATGACAAAAATAGGCCATATGATCCCTAGTCTAATACAAGTGTCATTAAATAACTGACAACCTGATTCTTTAGTGAACTATACACCACCTCTCTGAAGGAAAAGATCTTATTTTGGGCCCTTGCCCTTTACTCATTTTCAAAACATTAAAAACAATAAAGTATGACAGCAGTTAATATCTAACATGCAAACCTTGCAATACTACTTTGGTTACCTGGCAACCAAAAAAAAAAATAAATAAATGGAAGCATCAAGTGAATGGATGTATGGTTTATCCAGCCTGTTGGAATAAGTTATATCCAAGCAGAGCATTACTGGTAGCTATCTAGCTATTATAATAAGTTTTCAGGCCATGATGCCTTTCCAAAACTATGTCCATAGATAGATAGATAGATAAGTGAGAAATCACTATCTCTCTGGTCATCTTGGCTATCATTATTCTTACAATAAGGATACATAATTATTTGAAAAAAAAAAAACCAAGCAGATAGGAGTATCATACACAATAGGAAAATGAGGTTGTCAATTTTTGAAATTACAGGCTAAAGCTCCATTGGACATTTCTATCTGGATGAAGTGAGGGTCAGTGACTGAGTGATCATTGCAAAAAAGGAGCTACAAAGGTTTAACAGTTTGTAGAACACTACTCCCCACCCCCACAGCAGCTATTTTCTAGGCTATTTTCTCTATAAAAAAATAAAGAAGAAAGAAAGAAAAAGAAGAAAAAATGATTGTTTTGCTTCATGTTTTCTTTTTTTTAAATGAATTGACAACATGTATTTAATGTTGCCAAGACAGACAAATAGCTAATAAATACATGCCATGTTCTAATCACGTAAATCAATGGAATCAGCCTTGGCTTTCTTTTCCTGGAGGAAATGCAATTAAGGAAAGAAAGAAATGTATTTCTATTAAATGAAAACCACACAAATTACCATGAATCCTTTCAGAGCTACAGGCACCTAATTTAAACTGTGTGGTAGTATGGACCACTCAACTTCAGTAACCCAAAGTGCTCAAAAACAAATTATTTACCTGAGTTAATGACCCCAAATTTTATACTTTTTACATAACTCTCCATTTGTTCACCAAGTCCTTTAGTGTTCGCCAATAGCATTCTGAAAGATGGAGCTAAGGCTCACAAATTTCAATACAAAATATGCAAGCAAGCAAACAGCTCCTACTGAACACACGAGATGCAAAAAGAGGAAAAGGAAAAAATGTATATGAAAAAGTTAGTGGCTAACAACTTTTCCGGTTAAAGATCCTAACATACAGTTTCTGTGAAAGGAAAAATATGAATACTGAATATTCTGATAATGTCTTTGCTGATGGTTCTGTAAAAGTTCCCTACAATGTGAAAGCATTAATTCAGTCAAATCACTGGAACGATATCTTAACTTGCCTTAACCTCCACTGCCTAGAGGTCTAGAAAACATAGCCGGGGGGGGAGTGGAATTTTGTTTTCCACTTTTCAGCTCCACTGCAAAGCTCTGTAGGTGGATAGACAAAAGATATAAGGATTTCACATCTCTTCCAGTCCTTTCCAATGCCTTCAGCACCAATTTATTAGAGATGCCATGGCCCAAATCTATCACTGTTGTGACAGCAAGGCACAACTTTCACCCTCCTTAAACAGGAAGATTCAGGAGGTCCAGAATATGGCACAAGCCAGTGTATTCTGAGGGCTTTCGCTACACTTTGCTTCCCATTTCTGTCTGTCTTATGGAACTTGGGGCAGCAGAAATTGGCACAGGCTGCTACAGAGGGTCTTACACACTGTCAGGAGAAACCTGAAGGTGTTCTGAGGGTATTTGTTGCAGGCAGAGCTGACAGAGGTAGTAATGATTTTGCCCCTGTTATAGAATCCATATTCAATACAACTTTTAGAATAAGAACTAGAGACAAGTCAAATCTGAAGCCCTAGAATCTAATGTCCTTGAATTTTGATTAATTGAAATCTAGCTATTGATTCCAATGCCCTGGTAAATGTGGCTTAATTTTGTATTGGTTTTCAGAAAAGCAACAGCATCAACGGATGCTTTTTAAGATGCGCATCACTTTCTAAACCTATTGATAAGGTGTTTCAAGGGAGGAGTTGGGAAAGGGTTTTTTTCCCTACCCTGAGGAATGTTCCTCATCTGTAGCAAATGATCAACTGTCATTTATGGAATCATTCCCATCTTTTCCTTTTTTAAATCTAAAATACCCAAGATTTTGAAAATGGTTGTTCTGGTGGGGATGGCCTTATACTGTCTTATAAGAAAGTGGTGTACAAATGAAAAGTAAAATCCATGTGAAGAGATGCGAGTCCTAAGTGGACCAAGACATCTGGCCAAGTCCCTGTTAGGTATATCTCAGAAAAATAGAATCTCTTCTTCTAGGGAGCCCGCCCAGCCCAGAGAGCATGCCCGGATGCTGGGGCACACTGATTGAACTGAAAGCGGGAAGGAGCCTGCGACAGACATTGCATAAACCAGTTTGAGCCAAATCAGTTAAGTCTGATGCTACATTCAACCAGGTTTATCTCAAACCAGTTTCCGCCATTTTCCAACTGATTTATGTGCAGTGAACATCTGGTCTGTTACAGGTTTAAGCCTGTTTCTGACCACTTAAACTGATTTGTGTGTAATGTTTGTCCATAGCCACTGAGGCAATGAGGCATAAGTGGAAACAGGGACCTCAATAGCCTATATTACGTCTCTTCAGTGTTGTGATGCAGAGTACAATCAAGTCATGTACTCAGCAGTGTACTATCCAATTATTTCATGGTAACCATCTCCTCAGGGTTATGTCTGCTATTAGAAAACACTTTCATGATGGATGAAAGAGATTTCTGGTAGTGGAAGAAGGTTCTGTTTAGAACAAAGGAAAGCAGCAGTTAGTGTGTTGCTCTACCGGGGAAGAGTTCAGGGCATAAGTCCATGCTCCAGAACTGGTAGGAATAATATTTCATAAACATTTTATAAAAATGTGAACACAAAAAACCTAACTTATCTTAAAGCATACTACTATAATAGTCTTTGGGAAAACCCTTTTAAAAACAGCCTTCTTCTTGCACATGCTTGGTTACTAGGATCTGATGTGCCAAGAGGTGATTACAATTACTCATATAAAACTTTAAGTATTCTGGAAAACAGATCCTCCAGATTTTCTTTCTCTTTCATTATTACAGATAAATTCTATAAATAATACAGCCACAATCACTAGCCTTTGCATAGGAACTTTCATAACACATTAAGCTTCACAGTGAGAAATGGAAGTACTGTCCCCCATGAACAGCTGGCGAAACAAAGACATAGTAAGTTTAAGTCACCTTCCTAGCATTACAACTGTATAGGAGAGCATAGAACACAACACAGATGTTAAGACTTTTAGCCTCTTGTAAATTAGTCTTTCCCATGAAAAGTTGGATCTGAGTTTTTAGGGTTCTTTTGACACTCCATCAACCCAGTTTGGAAAAAATCAAGTTTGGTATGGATCTAGGCCTTGCAAATGCAATTGGAATTACATTTTGGGGGTTTAGGATCTGGAAGTTTTCCCTATATCCCAACAATTTGCAGTTGGTTAAATCTGGGCTTCTGATTCAGGCCCATCTCTAAAACAATAAAAGGTACAGTGCCCCCAGGAAAGACTAAATCAGAGAACTCCAGCGATGCCCATCTCTCGTTCAGCAGTGCATTCCTCCCTTCATTTAACTCCAACTGAAGTTTTCAGATCCACTAAGTGTAAAGCTATCTGTAAATTACACACTGATGTAGCACCTTAGGCAACAGCTCAGGAGTTCTTCTAAATCTGAGTAGAAATCTAAACTCTCTTCTCAGCTGTAGATTATGTAGCTTCAAAATTTTCCTTAGTTTTAATTCCCAATGAGTCAGCACATAGGTCAGCCATGAGGAAGAAGGGAGCCCCCAGTTATCATGGAGTTAATTATGACACATGCTACATGGAAGCTCTTGACACTCCTTTTTGTCATTTCCATGCTCAATAACAATGCATGACAAGATTCAGACTGGCATAAGTATATTGTCTGTCAAAGGTGCTTCAAGATTTTATTTGGCTGTTAGTCAGCTCACATTACTTCAGGCTGTTTGATACACAGAGCACAAAGCAGCTTAACACTGTTGCTATTAACGTTCAAACCACACTGAAAACACTTCATTAAACAGCCTACTGCAGTGTAATTGTTTAATAATATTTTGATTAGGTTGTTTAGTAGACAATCCTCGCTGTAAAACATTCTCTTGCTGTCAAGTGACTCATTGGTAAAAGGCAATAGCAAAATGTTCAAGATAGTTTTATTAAAGCTGAGAGAGAGATACATGAAAGCTTCCTGCCCACTCCACAATATTCGGTGTTTATGCAACCTATGCAATCTGTAAAGAGTTTTAAGTGTGCACTATGTTCTAAGTCTTAATAAAGAAGGCCTAAATATGGGGTTCTCCTTATAAAACTGACCAAAGCAAAAAATGTCTTCCAGATTTTAGAAGGGTTTGTGGAATTTCTGCCATAATTTACAGAGCAACCACAGGCTAGTTTCTAAAGATCGTTGTAGCCATTTTCACCAGTCAATTAACATAAAGAGGAATCAACCTTGCTACAGTTGCCCATGAGAAAATTCTCCTGCCACTGAGAAAATAAGTTCCAAAAGGACAGCTGTCTACATCATAAAAAAGATAAAAATATGACTACCATTACATTAATTTACACTCCTCTTAGCAGAGAAAGCAACGTGTATTGTTAGGAAAATGACTGCTAGTGCTCCAGGGTAGAGGATATATCTTTGAGTCCCCACCTCTCTCTCCCTTAACCTCCATCAGCCATAACATGTCAGTATAATGTATTGCATAACAATGGTTAGACAGTCATCCCCCACCATGAGCTTTTGTCCTTAGAAGTGCTTTCCTTGCATCATGGTTGGTACACATTTGTGGGGCACAATAAAGAAACTTTCATTTCTATTGCTTGTGCTATAGTTTTCAAGATTAAAGAAAGGACTTCCATTTCTAGGACTGTCATTCTTACATCTTCCATGTATTTTCACTTAACACACTTAGGGTAGACCTTCATTTCCCTTTGTGCATATAAACAACAGTTTTCTAGTTGTCTGCCCAGGGAAGAAGGCGGACCTGACCCTTCTAATGTTTAAGAGCTGAGTGTTTAGAGCACTTGCCCAGGAGGCCAGAGACCCAGATCCTATACCTACCTCAGGGTTGTTTGACTGTGAATCTCTCTAAGGACAGTGCCCTGACCACAACACCACAGGTTAGACAGTATCTAGGGTCCTCTCTGTGTTCCTTTGGAGTGTCAGGCACAGACCCTTTATTTAATAGTCATTGGCTAAAATAGAGAGAAAATAAAGCAGTGGGAAAGTTTCTATGATAACCCAGTACCTTTTCCCTTTCACTACCCAGCGCAAGGTGGAAAGGCCTACAGCAGCCCTGGATTTCAGGAGGGTGGACTTCAATGAGCTAAGGAGAATAGTCGGGGAAGCACTGAGGTCCCGGTGGGGAGGGGAGCCAGGTGTCCAACAAAAGTGGTTGCTCCTTAAGGATACAATCCTCCAAGCCCAAAGGGAGGTAATCCCAACACGGATCAAAGGGGGCAGGAGGGCACAAAAGCCCCCGTGGCTCACCAAAAGCATCCGAGAATTTCTCTTAGCTAAAAGGGAGGTGCACACCCAATGGAAGGGAGGGGCCATCACCAGGGAAGATTATACTGCGGTTGCTTGGGCATGCAAGGGGGCAGTCAGGAAGACCAAGGCAGAGATGGAACTGGGACTAGCTTCCCGGATCAAGGACAAGAAGTCCTTTTTAAATACATAGGGGGCAAAAAGAAGGTACCGGGTAATGTGGGGCCCCTGAAGGACACGCTAGGAAATTTGGTCATCACACCAGATGACAAAACCAACATATTTAACAATTTCTTTGCCTCCATTTTCCTGAGCAGGGACTGGAACAGTCACCCCCCTTCTGGGCCCCCCTTAAACCCCAGGGGAGATGCATCTAGGCTAAGGGTTAGTGAGGAACTAGTTAGGGAACTTCTGGAAGGACTGGATGTATTCAAATCAGCTGGTCCGGATGTTGTCCACTCTAGAGTACTGAGAGAATTGACTGAGGTCATTGCGGGACCCTGGCATGGCTTTACAAGCACTTGTGGTGCTCTGGTGCGGTGCCAGAAGCCTGAAAGAGGGCCAATGTGGTTCCCATCTTCAGAAGGGGAGGAAGGAGGACCCAGGAAACTATAGGTCAGTTAGTCTTACCTCAATCCTGGGCAAGCTTATTGAGAGAATTATTTTGGCACATGTCCACAAGGGGCCAGCAGAGGAGATTATGCTTAGGGGCAACCAACA
>NW_017729026.1:47723781-47771872 GCF_001723915.1 Gavialis gangeticus | reverse complement strand
ACAACATGGAGAGGGTCCAGAGCAGGGCCACTTGCATGATCAGGGGGCAGCAGGGCAGACCCTATGAGGAGAGGCTACGGGACGTGAACCTGTTCAGGCTCCACAAGAGAAGGCTGAGGGGGGGTCTAGTGGCCTGTTACAAACTAGTCAGAGGGGACCAGCAGGCACTGGGGAAGTCCCTGTTCCCCCATGCACTACCAGGAGTGACCAGGAATAATAGTCACAAGCTGGCAGAGGGTAGATTTAGGCTAGATATCAGGAGGTGCTACTTCACGGTCAGGGCGGCTAGGATCTGGAACCAACTTCCAAGAGAAGTGGTGCTGGCTCTTACCCTGGGGGTCTTTAAGAGAAGGCTAGATGTACACCTTGCTGAGGTTGTTTGACCCCAGTACTCTTTCCTGCCATGGCAGGGGGTCGGACTCGATGATCTGCTCAGGTTCCTTCCGACCCTAGAAACTATGAAACTAACTATCAAACTATGTCTTACAAGCCACATAGCTTCTAGCTTGTTCTCTTCCTTTTGGCCCAACATAACACCCTTTCTTGGCTGCTTAAGAGCTTCTGGGACAAGTGCCCTAACCCTTCAAATATTGGGGGTAAAATATAGCAGGGCTGTCATCAACCTCTGTCTGCTGAGTCTAATCTACCTGCTAGAACTGTATGTCTGGCTGGATACATTTTCTTGACTTTGATGCAAGTATGGAACCAGAATGGGCACATGTCCATTGCCATGTACTTGTCCCACTGTTGCACAGCCTACTTCACTTGCTCATATTATGCATGCATAGGTAGGCATCCACACCTTAAGGGTAACAGAATTGCTACTTGTGTTTAAATTCCAAAAAGAAAGCCCCATCTTTTACATGACTAGAGAGCCGTCATTTAGATGCACAAGGGGAAATAGAATTTCACCCTTTGAGTTTAAGGAAAATAATGTTAACACTTCTGTATTCATTTAGGATATAGATTTGAAGTTGGCCTTTCAGGATTTTAATACTTGATTATTTGTTCCAATAGCATGTATTTAAGAGAGAGAAATGTAAATCAACCCAAATCCTTCATTATGTCTGCAGTAGAAGTCAGTGCAGACATGCTGATCTCTCTCTTACTGTTCCCCCTTCTTTTCCAGAGAAAGATTAAACAGTGATGGGGGTAAAGGAAGGGAAGGAGAAGGAAAGGAAAAATAAAATGGGGGAGTTGGGAAAAGAGAAAGGTGAGAGAGGGAAATTTGTCTGAAGGATATATTGAGGAATAGCAGGCAGTGAGATGCCCTGTTTGTCAGTCTAGAAAATGCTGGACCACTTCCAAGAATCTTCTTTCTGGACCTTGCAAGCTTTAATTTCTGACTGGGCTGCTCTAACACTAGACTGGCAGTAGATATTCAATCAGTGTTAGCTCACCTTTATGTTTTAACTGTCATGTCATCTTATGTGGCATGTTGTTGAATCCTCATGTTAACACAGTAAAATCAAGTGGTCCCTAAGTGATGCAAAAGGATAGGTAGGAATGAGAGAGATAACCCTTTCCCAGTTCAATCTACACCTCATCTCAGGGGCCACTGATATTTACATTTGAGATGTGCAACAACGTGACTTCAAATGGGAGAATACATGACAAACTGATGTGAACAACTAGCACTGTACTTAATACAAAAATGTAACTATGCCACTACCTGCAAGCTGTCCTGTAATCTGCACTACCATACCAAAGGCCCATATTCAGTTACTAACCAGTGTCTGTTGCATGTCTAGTTAAAAAGGAAGAACAGTCATCCTGATGTTACTCTGGCTGGTATATTTAACCAGCATACTTCAACTGATCAATATGGAATCAATCAATCAGGAAGCAGGTTACCTTGAACTCTTTTTTCTTCATCTACCCTCTTCTTAGCCTTTCCCTTTAGTATGCTCCAAGTCACAGTCTGAGGAAAGGCAAACAGGGCAAAAGTTAAGGTCCCATTACTCCCCTGCCTTGAAAAGGCTTTGATAATTTAGCTTTAAGTAACAATAAACTTACACCTGCATTCTGCATTGGCCAAAATTTCATAGTTACCTTAACTGGTACTCCATCTAAGTTCTCTGACACTGGGGAGGCAATTAATATGGGAAAAATTCCTAGATATGGATAGTGTAAAGGACATGATTTCTCTACAGAGGTCATGAGAGCTTTGTGAAATGCACGTCTTAATTCATTCCCATCTTCTACCCAAGTGTGGATGATAAAGAAGCATCTTGTGACTACCACTACAAGTACATCAAAGGTGATGTTCTAATGAAGCCAAGTACCTCTGCACCAGTCACTACTGACTAGCTGTCTCTTCCCTACCTTTCTTTCACCAGTGCTTTTTTTTTTGTTCTCTGTCATTTCCTAATTACTTCCTAATTATTTCTTTGGTCTTCCTGTTGTCCTTTGCAAACTGATGCTGCTGACAGAGATTTCTAGTATTGTTTCCACTGTTCACACCATGATAGGATCAGGAACCATAAGGATCAGAAGTGCTCCTAGCACAGCTCCATAACAATGATTATAACTACAACTGAGCCAAAGTTGGAGATGCCATTTTGTGGGAAATTCCAATATTTATTCACATCATGAATTGGGACAAAAAATTAAACTTAACTTTTTCACAGCACAAAAGTTCAGAGGAACTTGGGAGGGAGGGAGGCCACAGTATGCCATGGAAAATATATTCCATCTATGGAGCCCAGTCCATACAAGGGAATATGAGTATGAGGTGTTCAAACCACAAGGCTCTTGAGGAATGTCAGTGTCATAGGCAGATGTAGTTTAATGCTGAAGTGACTCAAATTCATTAACAGAAGATTCTTAATCAGCTCTAGTTGCAGTGTTCACTGGATTATTTAATAATCTTTCATCAAGAGTATTTACCATTAAGAGACCAAGGAACAGAGAGCCCGCAATTATTGAGCTCCCTGGTCTAATATTGATTCCTTCTACTCTGTATGTTCTCATTGGAGAAGTCAGTTAACTCCTCCTCTTTGTCTCCTCTTCTGTAAAATGGAATATATGCTTACCAATCTGACAGGATGGAAAGGAACTATTTATTTTTTATTGAAAGCAGATTTGAAAATACAACAAAAAGCTAACCAGTTTGGGGACATTTCCAAAGCCTTGAAGATAAAAGGGAGACAGAAGGATTTTAAAAAACAAGTTTTGAATAATAAAATACTAACAACAAAAAACAACTACTTTTTATCTTCTTCATTGTCACCACCATTATCATCCCTTAGGGTGACTTTTCCTCTCCCTCCCCCGCCCCACTCTTCTTCCTTTTCCCCTTCTCCCCTTTTCCCTTTCTTTGTAAAATAAAGAAAAACAGTGAGGGAAAAGAGAAATATCAATAACTGATTTTTTTTTTCCAGTTTTTGGTGATTTCTGTAAAACTTGTAAAATTTTGGGGGAAAATTTTATGGAAAAATATATTTCCAAATTATATTTGAAAAAAAAGTTTAAAAAATGTTATTTGATGCTAATGTTTCAAAAATACCACTGACAATGAAAAGAACAAAATTATAAATGGTCATTATTCATTGTCTCCCTTTACATTTATGCATTGCTGTTTGCTTAGTCCAAAATACATGAGTTTGTGACAAAGAAAGAAACAACCTGACAGCCCAATCTAATGTGACATATCACTAAAAACAGGGGCTATACCACTTTTTCTTTTCCTATGCACACAAAGCAAGATGCTGTTTGTAATAAATTACAGCAGTTAACCAATATGTGACTAAAGAATGTTTATGACCCAGACAGAAGACAGGGTAGCTTTGCACCTTGTAGCCAATCTAAATTAGAGATCAGCTTCCATAAGTAGCAGCTTATGTCATCAGATGCTGGAAAGGGAGAAATGTTACAGGGCCAACTGCTTCACTTCTTTCTTAGGCCAAATTCTTACTAGAGTCAAAAAGTAGTTTTGCCTGAATAAGGACTTAAGGGATTCAGTTCATATATAAGGTTATACAGCTAGGTTAACAAGGGAATTTAGGTGTCTAAGCTCTTAATCAGGCACCTAAATCCAGAACCAGGGGCTTGTGGAAAACTCCTGCCCATCTGCCACCTAACCCTGTAGATGCCTCAAGCATCTAGATACCCAGTTTCTGATGAAAAAAGGTCCTTTGGTTTATTCATTTTTACTGCTGAGCATACACAGCAACATCATAACCTTGACAATATGCAGACACTTGGTGCTTTTGACTTTGTCTGGGAATGACTCATTAATTATGCATTCTCCCACTTACTTTTCCTGTAGACCCTGACCTATCTCCATATAGGCAGATCCTCACCACTTTCATTTCTCAAGTAATGACCACATGATTAGAGTATTTACCTGTGGCAGAATACCTGGATTCAAGCCCTCTAACTGATTTGGAGTGGGATTTAAATCCAAATCCCTCTGGCCTCAGTTCAGAGTATGCTAATCACCAGCCTTCACGACAGGGCTGTCCATCTTCTAAGCACCCTGGGGCCACATGTCACAGGAGCCTTATGCTGCACAGGGCAGGGACAGGGGCAGGAGTAGGAGCAAGAAGCAGAAGCTGGAGAATGGAGGGGGAGGTTAGATACCCACATGGGGGTGGCAGCAGGAGCAATGGCAGGAAGTGCGGAAGGGGCAAGGGTAGCTGTATTGAGGTAAGAGCTGACAGACTCCAAGTTGACCCCTCGAATGTGCATGAAACCTGTGGGCTGCCAGCTGGACAGCCCTGTTTTAGGGTATTCTGAGGTGGATCTCCTCTTGATGTTATATTCCACTTTATATTCACTGGAGCAACAACTTGGAACCACAACCACTTGCTCTGCAAGTACTGGATATAGAAATTCTGAAGAGAGCTAAAATGCTTTTTTTGCATGCATTTGAATGTCAATTATATGCAAAATGCTTTTCCAGCCAATAGTAATTTCATGGCAGTTCTGTGTCTAAGTTCTTGGAACAAAACTGCCAGTGTATGGGCCTGCATTTGGATGTGATGAGCTTTTTCTATGCTATGAAAACCTTCATTGTAGAAGCTTTTCCCACTCTAAACCTGCACTCAGGCAAAAAAAAAGACAAATTCTCACTATAAGTTTTACAGTAGCATATATGAGAATGACATTGTGTTAACTAGTATTATAGTGGGCTATGTAGTTTGCATTTCCATATTACGTGCTTCTGAGCACTGTCAGTTCATAACCAAGGGTAGCTGCTTGCATGAAAAGTCATCAGTCCTCTAGGAGCTACTAGATGCTATATTTCATTAGGCAGAACATTACAAATTTTGTTAAAAATAAGCACAGAAAAACAAAAGCTCAGTGGCCCCCTGAGTATTATTAAATTAGCAGATACAACGTAATGCTTTGCACTCATACTTGGGTACCTACACACACATGCACCTATCTTCAAGCAATAACTTTCCTAAGGAAAAATCCTGGTTCCATTGCCACTGGTGTTTTAGAAGGCAGGGTAGATATGCACCTATATAGACTGACTAAATAAGAAAGAGAGAGAGAGCGCACAAACTTTTGTGAACCCAAGTGTTTTTCCACTGCATTTGGGAGTTTTGAACTTAAAACTCCCATTGAATTCAGGCAGCACCAGGATTTTACTCATATATTAGCCTCTTGTCGTGTTGTCTTTGGAAACTAAAGAACATAGCTATGGCAATGCTATCCAATGGCTAATTTATTCTTAGCCATTGGATAGCAAATCCAATACTCTATGAATTCTCTGCCAACAGGATGCCAGATTCTGAACTCATTACTCGCAGGGGAGAGTTGCTCATATCAGCAGTTGCAATAGGCTACTCAGGTAAGTGCTCAACAGCTTGAATAACTGTTTTACTATGTGGCCCAAAGCCACCTACAGGCATTTTTCCTAGTATATATTTTGTAAATGCTGGAACTTTAGCCTCATTTGTTAAAACACATTAAGAAATGAAAGAGATTGATGGGGAGAAGGCTGGCTATTTTTGTTTGTGCTCTCCATGGGTTTGAGGAGTACAAGCATAGTGAAAAGGTATAGGGATGCACTGATATTGCACATGATACGAAATGAAATAGAAGGGAGAGAGAGTGAGGAAGGAGAAGAATATTTGGAGAGTGCCCCATAAATACATGAGCAAGATGGGTGTAGACTTAAAATATTTCTAAGACCACATAAAGTGAAACTATGTGCCCTACTCCCCTCTTTACTTCTCCTTAATTTACTTCTATTCTTTAAAACTTGGAGATGATTCAGGTTTTATCATTTTTTCATACTCTCCCTCTTTGTCTGACCTGGTACTAGTGGAAACAATATATCTTCTATGTATTAATTAGGCTCAGATAAAATGAGTATTCTGTGTGTGTGGTGCATGGATGTGTATTTGTCATGTTTCTACCTTCTGCATCTCATTGTGTCTATCCAATCTGCCATATCTCTTCTTTCTGTGCACATTATAACCTACTGGTGTTCAGGATTTTGGGAAGGAGGGAAGGGAGAGAGAGGGGAGCATCTGAGTGTTGCACTTTCTGCAATGTGAAGAAACTGAATTTTGGAATCTAATTTTCATATCTAGCCTTTTATTAATACTAAATTATTTTTTCTTATATCCAAACAGTTGCAAAACCTTTTTTTATTCCTAGATAAACACAAGAATGCATACACATAGTCATCTCAAGCTTACCAGAATGGTTCTCAACGGACAACTGAAAGCACCACATAGATAAACTTGTCTAGCAGAGAAATACTTGCAGATGCCAACCCCTGCTGCTCCATTGTACAACAGAAAAAACTGGTTCTAACTCTCAGTGCTTTCACCCAATAATGGTCTATCTACTTCTATTCACAAAATAATCCCTGTAATCAGTCAGTCGATCTTCTGCTTTGTTTGCCTGTGCTTACTCCCTTCTCACTCAGATTCTCTAAGGATATGTGCTCTTTATGGCACTATCTCCTTTCAACTCATCCTCCTTTCCTTCTGAATATCTTTGCCCATAACGCTGGTAAGACTTTTCACTTTCTCTCAACCAAGTCTAATATTTACCCTATTCCAGTTCCACTGCTATAGATAAATAAAACATTTTTTTTCAAGTGAACTCTTGCTATTCATTCCCATGTGATCTTTACCTTACTTCACAATTTTATGGCTCTCTAAAGTGATGTTGTCTCCCATGTGCACAACCTCTGCTCTTTCATCCACATAGCACTAGACTTCATATTTTCAAAGTGGAATATCAGTCTCTGAAGTCTGAAGGTGAGCTTTCAAAAATGGAGGCAACCAAAATCTCTGCAATCCATATGGGAAAAGTAGTGTTATCTTTCAAATGTCCATGGTAGTTCAGGGGAAGGAGCGGTTAGCATGAACACCTGCTTAAGTCTTTCTTTTCCTTTCTCTGACACTCCATGGAAATAAAGAATAAACACTGAAGTCTACGTCTTGATTGTTCCCATTACCAGCGCTTCCGTATTCTGACTGCCACAGACCCTACGTGTAATTCAAGAGTTAATCTGTCCCCACACTCAGTGCAGATCTCAGCTTCCAGGCTCTAGCCATGTCTAACTGGATTACCATTTCCCCCAACACCCTTTTTCTCTCATGTCCAAGCTGCACGCATTTTGTTAGCAACTAAACCAGAAAATGCATGGAGTCATCATCTCAACCAAAGCAGAAGGGCCCTCAAAGGACAAATGACAGCACCACACAGAGAATTTGTGCCACAGGGAAATACTTGCTAATGCCAACCTCAGTTCCTCTGCTGTACAACAGAAAAAACATGGTTCTAACTTCTGATGTCTTTGCACAATAAACGCTGATCTACCATTCACAAAATGATTCCAGTAATTTGTCTGTTCATCTTCTACTGTGTTTATTTGTTTTACTTACCCCTGTGCCAGGCACAATTAGAATGATTGTTCAAAGGGAGGCATTCCATGTGCAGCGTTTGTTCTTGCATTTGCTCCAGGGAAGGGCACTGGGTTCGTTTATATAAGCTTTTGTTTGGAAGTCAGTTTTTTGGGTCAAGTGCAAAATTGTTTCTTGGTCTCTGTTGTCTTGACTCCACTGTGGTTAGACTGGTCCATGGTTACAATACCTGTCATAAAGCTTGCATTACAATGGAATGCTAGTGGGCTATACTCTTATGCTACATATAGTTTGACAATCTATTGCTCTTCTAGGCACTTGCTGCAATAGAATATGTCTTTCTGGCATCCACAAGTGCCTTTAAATTGCGCACCTTCCCCTTGCTCATTGTACTGGTAATCTTTTTCAGCACATAAGTGTCAACATGTGCCATTAAGTAAAGAGGCATTATGACATTGCTGTCAGACAAGATACATTTTCTAAGCAAGGCAGTACACTTGAGCCATTACACAGACCACTTTCATCATTGCTTAGCACCAATGATAAGAATAAAACAATTTTTAAGCAAAAATGATACCAACAAACCACTTGAGCACAAGTAACAGACAAACAGATGTCATTATTTGAACATCAGACCTGGTTATTGAAACCTGCAGTCTCAAATAGTCAGTTCTAAAAATGTCATCTGTCCTTTAGAATTCACTTAGGTGTTTTTAAAAGTAGGAATACAATAACTTCTCCACCCTCAGTAGTGCAAACAGACTGGAAATGGTTGTCCAAACTACTCCATCTCCTGGGGTTCAGCTTTATTGGTAACTCATAAAACAATACCACCAAACAGTCAAAGCTTCTTCTATATATATGCTTGTGCCTAGAATCACTTTGTGTAACCTTCCCAGTTCCAATTCCATAGTTTAGTCTCTCCATACAGTCACTTAGAATTTGCTTATGTGGTGGGTAAAGTCAATGAGCCAGACCTAGAACACACTCAATAAAACCTCAGCAACAGTATGCATGGTTTTAACATTTATTACAGGGAGAAACAAGAGATGTCCATTCTTTTTTTCTGTACTTCTTTCAAGATATATTCCCTTTACCCTCATTCTGCTACCCTAAAACAATTGTTGTTACCTTCACAAACCAGTCAGCAATCAGCTCCAGAAGCCAAATGCTGCTGCCAGAAAACCTATGTATCATTCATTTCTGCTTTACATCTTCTGTAGTCATTTACACTGAATACTACAATTATAATTATGCCTAAATGTTCCAGACACATGTTGATAAATGTATTGCAGACATATAATACATCCAAGTTCCCTGCATTGAGGAGTATACAATCTAAGTTTTAGATAAGTATTAGCAGTAGCTACTACAAAATCATAAGGAGAGCCTGCAGTAACTGTGCACACTGAGAATAAAACATTACTATTTCATCTACCTTGTACAAATGCGGAGTGATCACATATGGTGCAGTCTAGCAATATTTCAATTTCTTGTGTTCTCACTGCTTTTGGCATTTCTTCTTGAGTAATAAGATTTTCTTGTCTGAGGCATTGCTCTAACTTAATAGGGAGCTTGTGAGAAAAAAAAAAGAAAGGAAACAATACAATAGTTATAGATAAGCAAACCTCCCTGCAAATACTGGGGAGCAATTACAGCACAATGGTATACTTCTCAAAGTGACATAGCCATTTTTCCAGGTTAGAAACAAGAGATTAAAAGGATAATAACAAGTGCAGACAGAAGTTACATTTGACACATGATCAGCTTCTTAAAAGCGCTCTATAGCCATGCCCTAACAGAACAGCATGGTTGCAGAGAGCTTTAAAAGTCTCTAATCATGCAACAAATTAACCTTCATTATATGAGGGTTCAAATGAAGGTGCTCCATAGCAGAGTGCCTTCATAGACTTCTGTCTGCTTGGGTGGCTGGGCTGATACAGCTCAGCACTGCCCCTGGTGCTATCTGCATGATGGAAGAGGAGGAGAAGTGGGGGAAGGAGCTCAGGCTGGTGTTTTCTCAGTCTGTTATGTAATGGAAAAGGGTGGATTGGAGCCCCACATCTCACTCTAATATACTGACCCCAACTCTGGGACAGGTTGGGCAAATACTGTACCAGCCTGAGCTCCTTCCTCTCCTTTCTCCCCACCTCCCATCATGCAGTCAGCACCAAAGTTGGGGGGATGTAGCTAGGGAAAGAGTCTGTGAACAGCAGACTATCTCACTGGATCAGCTCCAAATTGAAGCTCGATCCTGCACCTTCCCAACCCAAAAGCAAACATCGGTTGGGTTAGAAGTATCGGTTTAACTCGTGGTATTTTCTGTGAAGTGTTAGACTCCGACTCCATGTGGTGCCCAATGACTAGGAAGTCGATGGTCCAATTACTCGTGGATCCTGTTACTCATTAGCCAGAGCAGAGCAGGGAGCAAACACGAATACACATTGCTCACAACAGCTTTATTCAGAATGGAAACAGCTTCGGAAAAGCAGCCTCACGCTATAAGAGATGGGGTCCTGCCCTGAACAATAGGTTCATCCTTCATTTATACACTTTGATTTATACTCATTAACATTCACTCCTCTTTTGTCCCGCCTTCTGTTCCACCCATTTCTCCTCCCATCTCAAGCTCTGCCTCTGTTTACTGTTTGCTTCATTAGTGTGGAATTGCCTATGCAGTTCATTCATTTATGTGTCTTTTTGCTATGAGTGCATGTCTAAGACCTTGACTCCTACTCTTCGGTCAATCAGCAGACTTTGACCAAAGCCTGGAAGTTTCTGGAGGTGTCTTCACCTTTTTGCATATGCTCATCTCAGATTCTGTTACCAATTACGTGTTGTTTTGCACATTCCAGTTTGTTTTTCTGTCTCAGGTTGTACCATCTCCCACCTTTTTTGGGCCCCTGTATCTTATCTCATTCCTTACTGTAGCCGGTTCACAGCACACAGACTCACATAGATTTACTTGCTGCTTTTCCCTCAGAAAATGGTTGACACAGTTAAGATGGTTACTTAGAATAAGCAAATGGCTGTCTTAGCTATCATTCTGCCTTGTGGTCAGCAGCTTTTTTAAGCCACAGGTCATGCCTGTATATTCAGCTACAAATCCAGTTCTCCCTAATAATCCAAATTATTGTTACTATAACATGAAGTGCCATGAGTTAGACTAGAGAGTTGCACTTCAGCAAATTAAGGAGCCTCCTTTAGGAGAGGAAAGGGGTTAATTTTCAGTGGCCACATTATAGAGGGCATAATCACAGAGAGAGCTTATGTAAAGAAAGTCTGAGTATACTGGGCCTTCTACGACTCCAGCCTATTGTAAGCTTTGGGAAGACACGAGTACAACTATAGATTTGTTATTGTTTTCAGCTCTATTTTTTCATCTGAAACAATTTTAATCTAATAAATACTTTGCTTTAAGAATTCTATTTGGTTACTGGAAACAACAGTCTTTACTCCTGGAGGAATGAAAGCTGTAGGTGCTGAATGTAAGTCAGACCTGCTGAGATAATCACTGCAGTCTCGTGTTCAGCCTAAAAGTGGGAGAATCACAGTTCTACCCTAAGAAGGAGTGACAGCTCAAGCCCCAAGACCTGACAGGGTGTACTTGAAGAGACCAGGAAGTTATCCCAATTATGGTGACATCTGTGATCTCTTTAAGCATACTATAAAGTAGTGGTTCTCAACATTTTTAGGCTTGAGGCATCTCTCTGAAAATGTAGTTTTTACTCAATTTTTGACTACAGATAAATACTACAGTAATAATTCTATTTCAGAAAGACAAGAGCTGGTCTGAATGTTTTAGCACTGTGGATTTCTATTCAAAATGTTTAGCATGTGAATCATGTTCATACACCTAACAGTGCTAGCATAGTGTGCCACCCTGTGGGAGCATCTACATGAAGCGCTATGTTGCCATAGCATCACCAGGCATGAACCATGACAGCAATGCTACTGCACAGTAGCAACTAAAAATAACCATGTGATCTAAAAAAATAACTGTGCAGTTACTGCACAGTCATTTATTACTTACCTAAGCAAATACTAAATGAATGCACAGTAACAATTGCACAGTTGGCTGCTCATATAGACATGGCCAGTAACTAGTACAGCCCACCATCTCAGGAGTCTGGGGCTCTGGGCAACTGGTCAGGTTGAACCAATGCTAGGGACTTTAGTGAGTAATGCCCTACAGGATCATGGACCACAGGGAAAGAGTGTGGATGAAGAGTGGTCATTCCTCAAAGACACAATCCTCAGTGCATAGAAGGTGTCCATACCTATATGCAAAAAATGTGGCACAGGGACTGGGGAGGCATCTTGGCTCAATGGGGAAGTCACAGATCTTCTGAAAAGAAAAGGGAGCCTTATCAATGATGAAAGTGAGGAATAGGCCCCAAGAAGAACTACATAAGACTGGCCAACACCTGTAGGGGGCAGATTAGAAAAGCAAAGGTGGTGACCAAATTCAGGTTATCAACCAAATCAGGGACAATAAGAAGTCCTTCTATAGGTACGTAGGTAACAGAAGGAAAACCAGTGCAAACATGGGACCACTGCTCAATGCATATGGATTTCTGATCATCAACTCCAGGAGAAAACAGAACTCCCGAATGAGTACTTTGCATCTGTATTCCACCAGTCTAAGAGTGATAGCCTGCCAAATGCAAATAAACACAGAATAGTCACAGTAGGGATGATCACCTACCAAAAGTCAATGTAGAGCTGGTGAAAGAACAGCTAGAGAGGCTGGCTATCTATAAATCAGCAGGACTGGATGAACTCCATCTGAGAGTGCTGAATGAACTAGCCAGAGTCATCACAGGACCTCTGGTGAACCTCTTTGAAAATTTGTGGTGCTCAGGAGAGGTCACAGAAGACTGGAAGAGGAACAATGTTGTGCCCATCTTCAAGAAGGGGAGGAGAGAGGAGCCAGGGAACTACAGTTTAATCAGCCTGACCTCAATCCCAGGAAAAATCCTCAAAAAGTTTCTCAAGGAGTCCATATGTGATAAGCTAGCATCACGTCTGAAAGGGACCTGGGGGTCATCATTGACTATAAAATGAATATGAGCCACCAGCGTGATGCTACAGTTAGCAGAGCAAACAATATGCTGGCATGCATCAACTGATGCATCTCAAGCAAAATTAAGAAAGTTATTTTCCCACTGTACTCAGCACTGGTGAGGCTGCAGCTGGAATACTGCATTCAGTTCTGGGTGCCATCCTTCAAAAAGGATGTGGAAAAGCTTGAGAGAGTCCAGAGAAGAGCCACTTGTATGATTAGAGGCCTGACGAGCAAGCCATATGAGGAAAGGCTGACCGATATGGAACTGTTCAGCATAGAAAAGAGAAGACTTTGGGGGGATGTGGTGGCAGCTTACAAATATATCAGGGATGACCATCAGGGGCTAGGTGAACAACTATTCACCAAAGCACCCAGAGGAAAACCAGGAGCAACGGTCATAAACTCCTAGAAGAAGGTTTCAGACTGGCTATAAGGAAAACTTCTTCACGGTTCATGTGACAAGACTCTGGAATAGACTCCCAGTGGGAGTGGTGCAGGCACCTGCCCTGGAGACTTTCAAAAGGAGACTGGACACACACCTTGCTGGGGTTATTTGACCCCAGCAGTCTTTCCTGCCAAGAGCAGGGGGGGTGAACGCAATGATCTCACAAGGTCCCTTCCAACCCTAAACTTCTGTGAATCAGTGAAGTCTTTTCCATTTAGCTAGCCTGTAATTAACATTCTGTGCCTTTAAAGTGTTGCTCAGATTTTAGTTACCATACTGTCCTAGGAAGAAAGTGAAATCAGCAGTAATGTAACTGAGGGAGACATGACCAGGACAGCAGTGCCAGGTAGCACCTACATCTGAGGGTGCAAAAATAGGTGCCACAGCAATGATAGCAGACTGCACCTTCACCATCAGTACTGTTACTGTGGAAGTCACAGCTTATAGCTATCCTGGGTATAGAGCTGCCCTACCACATTTATGGAATACAGTACAAACTCTTTATCACAAACACCTCTTTTAACAATCCCAACAGTAGGATTTATCATGTCACATACTGATGAATTTGCTGCCTTATTACAATACAACTAGAAATGATAAATCTTATTGTGCAACCACCCTCTATAATGAACTTTTCTCTCTGTCCCATGAGAGCTTGTTCTAGTGTAGTTGTGCTGTAGGTGTCATTATTCCCATTTCACAGATGGGTAGATTGAGTCTTGCAAAGAAGGGGCACAGAAAAAGGAACAAAAATTTCTTTACAGAGAAAGGAAATTATGAGTTGTGCTTTAGAGAATTATGTGCTAAAGTACAAAAAGGTGTGATTTGTTATGTGCAGTCTGATGTGAAGGGAAAAATCCATTTTGGGGTTTGTGAGTGGTTACAGGTCAGACGGGTACAAATCTTGGACTGGGTTCCACCATTTTTAAACTAGTCTTTGTGGGCTGCACTTCTGTTCTGCTATAGGTCTAGACTGGTTTTCTGTGCCAAACTTATGCTCTGTTATGGGTACAGACATTACAAAAATGGAATATCTGTACCTGACCAAAGTGTTTAGGGTCATACATGGAGGTGTAACTAGGAATAACAGGATGAGGTACATAAAAATAGTATCAGGTACAAATCTTAATAATAAGGATTGCTATGCTTCCAGTTTGTCTCCTCAAAAAAGCAGCTCTTCCTGCTGGGCCCCAGACTTTACTGACTACTCAAGAGTGCTCTGAAAATATCAAGAAAACAACTATGCATTTGCTGAATGTTTGGGGTTTTTTTTCAGTCTTTTCCATTTTTCATTTTAATAGCTCAGTTCCTGTCAGAGACACTATGGCTTCATCCAGATGAGCCCAGGTGTGCAGTATGTATCGGCAGATCCACACACCAGACATGCAGGCATTCCCTGCACTCCTACCTTGCAGCATGAGCGGGAGGTTGACCCCGGGATGTCCCAGGGTAAAAAAAACCTATGCCAAAAAAAAAGCAGGGCTGTGTATGTGTTGGCAGCAAACCTCACCCAAAACCAGAGCCTGGCCAGCTGATGCCACACTCTGGCTGCCAGCCAGGCTTCCTCCTGTGACTACAGACTCAGGAGGCCTGCAGGACCCCAGGTAAGGCTGCTGGAGCCAGCACAAAGTATGTCACTGCTACTTGTCCCTGGGGAAACAAACATCCATGCTGGTCTGGATGCGCCCTATGTTATAGTAGGGATGGAGCATAGACCAAGAGAGGCTGAGAGTGGGGTTCTAGACTTTTATCTTCTACTTGGTTGTGTCTAAAGAATTCAGTGATTTATCCTTATTGTTGCATGACAATAGGAGTATTGTCTATACTGTCTCCAAACAGGGCCCAGTGCATTGGCTGCAGGGGGCTGTCACTCTTCTCTCTCAGCAGGGCTGTGGGTGGTGGAAAGCAGCACTGCTGCACATGTGAGGGAGGGATGGAGGGAGGGAGGCAGGCAGGGAGCAGGGCTGCATGCTAAACATGCTAAACATTGGCCAGGGCCATGGCCCGGGTGGCCCACCTCATTCCGTGGCCTCTGTGGCAGAGGATGCTTTGTGTTGTGCGCCTCAGAGCCCGGTGTACCCTTGACCTGTGAGCCTGGGTCGGCACGACCGGCTTGGCGTAGAAGGGATAGATGACCGGACAGGTGGGGACTAGCGGCGAGTAGGAGTCAGGCAGCTCTTGAGTGTACTGGTTATATGAAAAGTTTATTGTACTTATGCTACCGATGGTTGCAGCATAGGCAGGAGAGATGACTTGTTCAGTTACAGTGCATAAAACAGAATAATCTAAAGGGGTCTGTTGGTTCACGGGGTTCCTGAGCTGAGCCCTTGCTTTCTAACCCGGAGGCTAGGTGCAGCTGCCCAACTCAATAGTCCCAGAACTGGTCAACAGCTCATGCACAGGGAAAATCTATAATGCACCTTCAATCAATAAACTTCCGAGAGCTCTTTGACAAGAAGGATGAACGGATGAATGAACTGGTACAAATACGCCAAAACAAAGGTTGAACGGTGGGAAGATGTCTGCGAGTGGCCAATCCACTGACTGTGTCTCCTTGGTGTGCACGGAGTTCTCCGCTTTGAGTGGAGAATCTGCTCTTAGTTATGGTCAGCAGTGACCAGTCGCTACATGCCAATTGTGAATATTTACTGACCGCCAATTATGTTCTTACACTAGTGACCTAGATACATTATTCATCACACTAGTGACCTAGATACATTATTCATCTGACCTACTTTTACTGCCCTCAGCGGGTTCAAAAGGTTAAACATGTGATGTGCACCTGCAATTGAAATCAACAAGCCTCTTAAGATGGAGGACAAACTTTTAACAAACTCTAACTGCAGTACATCTCTCAGAAAAGGAATAAAGGCCACCAATGTTGAGGGGTTTGTATGGCTGGCATCCTTACTAAGTTATTATAGTCTTTTGCTTTGCTGGCATCGGCACTCTAACTGACAGGTTGAATTCAGACATGACACTTTGGAGCCTCGCCACCTCCTCCTGTATCTCTCTTGCCTGTTCCCTGAGAAACATCACCAGGAGGCACCGCTCACACCACAGGTACTCCCTGACCTGGCTATCACTGAAAGGAATGTAGGCAGCTGCCTTCCTTAAATTTCCCTCCTTTCTCTGGGGTGTAACACAGTAAATTAAATCAAAATGAAAGAAAAAGAACATTTCCATTTCAACAGCAGTCTTCTCACTGAGTTAAAGCTCCTTCACAGGGAGTACTGAGTTGCCAGTGCTAGCAAGTCTTCCTTGCAGTGCCTGAGCTGCTAGAGCTTCCAATACCTGGAACACAGGCACTCACAAGCCTTTGCACAGCCCCAGGGCAACTTACTCACCCAGTCTGCATGGTCTTTCCCTTCCTCCCTCCTCTTGCCTAGCTTCTGGATGGGTTTAAAAGTCCATGGGCCCTTTTTGCCCAGGCAATTGCCTGTTTCTTCTCACTATCCTTAGGAGTGATTCATCTGATTAGCAAGCAACCTCTGTACTGGTCGCTGTGTCCTCTTAAAAGAGTAGGGCCCCTGATTCCCTAATTTTAACCTACCCTTTCTATAACCCCACCTCCAACCCCTATTTTTTCTCTTTCTCTTCCCCTCATGGTCTGAAATCTGGATTAGATTCCCCTGTTGCACACTCCTAAAAAGATTTCAAGACACTCCAGGTTGCCACAGCACCGTGGTTGAAAAGCAATGCTCAAGACTGTAGCAGTTCCCAACCTTGGGGTCGTGACCCCATTTAGGGTTGCAACAATAAAAATAGGGTCACAAAGACACTCAACAGTGTCAACCGATAAACATTTCCTGTTTATAAGTATATGCCTTTATAAACAGGAATAATTGCATTTAATAGCTGTTTATAATACATGCATTTAATAGCTTTTTTTATACTTTGTATTCACTGTTGTTTTTTAAATCCAAAAAGAAATTGATATAATTTCAAATGTAAAATATAAAGACCATAAGTACTGCAGTGCCATATATATGACTTCTTAATCTTGTCTGCACCGTTTTGGGGTTGCAAAAATATTTCAGTGTTTAAATGGTGTCATGTTGAGGAAAAGGTTGGGAAGCCCTGCTCCAGAGCCAGAGGGCAGAAACTATATTCTCAACCCAAGGCAAATGGCAATGAATAAAACACATCTAACTGGAGACAAGTCACAGGGGGACAAGTCATAACAACCCACGGATGTGTCTGAGTGCCTGTCTTCTTCCACTTGTAGTAGCTTAGCTTTAAGTGTTCTTGTACTGTGATGTGTGTATAGTCATGGTGCAGATCTGCAGTTTGTATCACATGTTGGGTTGGAGTGGTAGTTAGCCATGCTAGTCTCAAGTCAGTCAGAAGGCAGGGGAGGGTGGCACCTTGTGCATGTCCCCATGAGCGGAAATGTGCGTTCCCTGAGGGACAACTGGCAGCGGCACATATTTGTGCTGCTGCTTGTTGTTCCTGGTGAATGCCCCCGTGCATGCACTCTGACATGTGGCAAGTATAGGCACTGACTCCGTGGGTGCTCTAGGGTTCAAGCACCTACCAATAAAATTGAGTGGGCGCTCGGCACCCAAAAGCCACGGCCATTTGGTTACAGATGTTTAAAAAAACCAAAAACATACACACTTTACTGGAAGAAGCAGCGTGTTACTTCAACCCAGCTCTGCAGCATCTGTAAAGATTGGTCACTTCAATGGGGCTTTTTGATGCTTTTAGCTAAAGCTGATTCAATCAGCTATTTGATAAAAGTGCCAAAAAGCCCCACTGCTGCACCTGATCTTTACAGACTCTGCAGAGCCAAGTTGAAGTAGCACACTGCCTTTAAGGGCATGTGTGGGGCTTGGCACAGGAAGACACCAAGTTTAAAGGTTTTCTTATATCTGTAAGCACCCACCGACTAAAGCCAAAGTCAGTGCCTATGGCGGCAAGTTGCCCTGGGTGGGGTAGGGGAGGCTGGGTCCAGCACCTGGACTGGCCCCAGCAGACTTACCTAGGGTCCCGGGAGTCTCCTGGGGCTCCAAAAGCAGCGATCTGGGCACACAGAGACTGGCCAGCAGCTGGAGCATGGCTCTGGCCAGCCAGGCTCCAGTTTTGGGCAGTGCATGCTGCTGCCATGTGCACCATGCCACTTTTTTCTGGCACAGATTTTTTTAACACTGGGATCAAAAAAACCCACTGCAGTGCTAATCAGCAGTGTGGTGAAAGCCTTCATGCACAGTGCATGTGGCTTGCACCATCACAAATGGGTCTGCAGTGCCAAAAACTTCATGATAAACATCTGATAAAATAGGCTGTCATCTATGACAGCCTATGCATTTCTGAGCCAGTTCATCTTGAATGCATTTGGGAGGTTGGTTACTCTACCAATAACTCAAGGAAAATATATGCACTTGCGAGAGGGACTCTGTGGAAACTCCTTTACAGACTGATTATCCCTCTCATTTAGGATGAAGATAAGTCCTGGAGGGATGAAAATTGCACATGCTGACTAAATCACTGCAGTCTAGCGCTCAGTCTAAAAGTGGGAGAATCATGTGATTCTACCCTAAGAAAGAGTGATGGCTTAAGACCTCAGGCATATCTGGACGTACTTGAAGAGACCAGCATGAGTTGTAAGATGCAGATCTGTTCAAAGTAGCATCTGTAATATTCCCACAGTTTCCTTCATCAAATCTACTAGTATGGATGTCAGATGCTGGCACAACCCCAAATTGGACTTTCCTAAGTTAATTTTCTACAAACAGTGCCAGAAAAAAAACCTGTGATGGTGACAAGAAAGAACAGCATGGTTATTTTCTCCCTGTTATTCCCTGCATAAGTTTTTATTGCAAAGTGATGGTGATCAGGCCCTACCTTATGAGATATTCAAACTTTGACTATATTGTTTTTTTAATCCATTTATACTGAACTGAGCATTCAAAGATGAGATGGATATCACTTGAATAATATTGTGGGACTGAAAGAAAAACACCTTTATCTACTTAGACTTTTGTAAAAAAAACAAAACTATCACTGATATCTGGGAACTGCAATGTAGTGATAGCAGTCACTGCAATTTAAAAAAAAAATCAAGAAATAGTTGTTGGAACATTGATTTAAGTAAATGATATTTTGCATCCTGTATTGTAGGATTAAGAAACATATCTGAAAAATCCAAATATGAGGATTATTATTCTACCTACTGATATTGCAAGCTATGCATCAAAAAAGCAAATGTTTCTGAAGCAATTGTATAGATTGTGTAGGTAATCTTGGATTATGTTTTGAATACCAATGGCTATGCATACTACTTTTACTATTTTTCTTTTAGTTCTGATAGCATCAATTCTGTAGCTACAGGACTTTACCAGTTTTATAGCGTTTTCTAGTAGTGATTCAGACAATCAGTTTTGAAAATGATGGCCATAATTATTTTGCTTTAGTGGGAGTTTGGACTGAGCAAGGACTGAAGTATTTCAGGCCTTGTAAAGTAGAAGTGGAAAAGACGTAAGTGAGAGATTTTTCACACGAGCCTGAGAGAGCTGTGATTTCAATTGGATTTGGGATACAATTTCACTTGGATTTGGGTATCTAACTCCTTTAAGCCTCCTTTGAAAATCCTAGCCTTAGTCCATCCCATGATCATACATGTTGCAGGAGGATTCCATTATAGTGCTTTGTTTGGATTATGATTTGGATCATGATTTAGATACATAATTTGAAAGAAGACTTGACAAAAAAGATTGTTGTAGGAATTACTCCCTTGGATTTACCAAATATATGAGAGGTTTTAAACATCCTCAGCCTTGGGAACTAAATAGGTATTTCACTTAACCTAGCAGTGCAGTCCTAATCCAGGGCCCATCAAAATCAATGGAAAGAATCCTAGATGTATTTTGGATCATTTATGACTATGAAGCCTATGATAAAGTAAAGAAATAGATTAGATTAGTCTTTGGGATTTTTTTAAGTAACTCAAAGAAAGGTAATTGCAACATTTAAGTGTATTGTATTTCATTTCCAAATCTCCCCATTAATTTTTAGGTGCACAGAACCTTATATAAAATGCTGAGGAATGGCACATGGCTTTCTGGACATTCTGTTTATTTTTCTTTTCCTTTGGGTTGAGACTTCAGTGTAGTTTATTTCACATTACAGATTTTTTGATAGGCCAAAGCATTTGACAAGTTATTCAGAAAAGGACTCATACTATGTTGTATATTTTTATACCATGGAGAAGAGAAATGGGGCTGGAAGGGACCTTGAAAGGCCATCTAGTAAGAGGTCATATCAACTATCTTTAATGTATTTATCGCAGAAAGCAAGACATCTGTAGAAGTACATCCTCATATAGATTCATAGATTCATAGATTAAGGGTCGGAAGGGACCTAGTAGATCTTCTAGCCTGACCCCCCGCCAGGGCGGGAGAACAACAAAAAACCCCAAAAAGAGAAACGGGACTCAAACGAGTCCAGCCAGGTAGGCATCCAGCCTCTTCTTAAAGACCCCCAGGGTAGGGGCCAGCACCACTTCCCTTGGAAGTTGGTTCCAGCTCCTAGCCGCCCTAACCGTGAAGTAGTTTTTGCGGATGTCCAATCTATACCTCCTCTCCATCAGCTTGTGCCCATTACTCCTTGTTATGCCAGCGGGCGCTAGGGGAAACAGCGTCTCCCCCAAACCCTTCTGGTCCCCCCTAGTGAGTCTATAGACAGTCACCAGGTCCCCCCTTAGCCTTCTCTTGTGGAGGCTGAATAGGTTCAGGTCCCGCAGTCTCTCACTGTAGGGTCTGCCCTGTTGTCCCCGGATCATGCGGGTGGCCCTCCTCTGGACCCTCTCCATATTGTCCACATCCCTCTTGAAATGGGGCGCACAGAACTGGACACAATACTCCAGCTGTGGCCTGACCAGCGTCGCGTAGAGGGGGAGGATCACCTCCTTGGCTCTACTCGAGATGCACCTGTGGATGCACGACAAGGTCCGGTTAGCCCTGCCAACCATGACCTCGCATTGTCGGCCCATGTTCATCTTGGAGTCAATAATGACTCCAAGATCTCTTTCTGCCTCCGTGCTCTCGAGTAGGGAGTTCCCCATTGTGTAAGTGTGCTGCTGGTTCCTACTGCCCAAGTGCAGCACCCTGCACTTGTCCGTATTGAAACGCATCCTGTTCCTGTTAGCCCACCCCTGTAACCTATCCAGATCCCTCTGCAATCTCTCCCTCCCTGCTAGCGTGCTCACCTCCCCCCAAATTTTGGTGTCATCAGCGAATTTAAACAGGTTACTTTCCACCCCATCATCCAGATCGCTGATGAAGAAATTGAACAGCGCAGGCCCCAGGACCGAGCCCTGGGGGACTCCGCTACCCACCTCCCCCCAGGTTGAATATGACCCATCCACCACTACCCTCTGAGTGCGACCCCTCAGCCAATCTGCAATCCATCTGACTGTGTAGGCATCGATGCCACAGTCACCTAGTTTTTTAACTAGGATATGTCGGATGTTCCTTTTTTCCTCCCCCAGAGAGAATCATTTTCTCTTGGTGCCTTTGTTTCTAGGTGGGAAGGATTTTACCTCATCTCTATCCCTTCCTTTTGAAAACAATGGAGGCTTTAGCTGATAAGCCTATCTATAAGCAAGATTATAGCTCAGAGTACCTGCATGAAATACAGTCCTCTAAAAAGTTCAGAAAAGCTGTATATTTTCTTCAGCTTTCTCCTACCCATCATTGTCTGGCTGTCATGACAAAATGGTAGCATGCCATATTTATTTCTATCCCCAAAGTTGCACAGAACTCCAACCATGTAAACATCTTTAAAGGTAGGAAAGCATGAGCTTGGTCCTAATAAGGTATATGTTGCATCTTCAGACGTAAAATGAAACAGGAATATTTTAACAATTGTGGGCCAAATGGTTCAAGTGTAACCCGTTAGGGTGAATAAAATCATTATAAATACTACCACCATTTCCTTTGACTAGAGTCCTTTCATTTCTTCCATGAGAATAAAGTACAAGGCTATAAACTGATATCAGGGAATGGCACATCTCAGTATGTATTTGAAACTGGCTGCGACTCATTCTGATGCAACTGAATTGTTATGCTAAACACTGCTGAACACTTCCTGACCTTAAAAATCCAATCACACATCATGTTGCATCAATCAGCATGACAAGTCTATTACACTCTGATGAGTAACTGCTCATGCCAGTCACCACTTTGGTGTGAACATTCATTGTTCGATGATCCTAAACTATTACAGCATCTAGCATATAGTGATTACTCTGCTGTATTTCAGAGAAAGTGAAAGCAAAACTAGGAGGCAAAATGGAATCAAAAAATCAAAAGATGGCCAAATAGAATCAAAAATTTAATTTGAAAAATTGCTTGATTAAAGATTTTGAGCCATATATAGGACAAACATGCCATGGATTTCAACAATGCCATTGATATACATGATGAAAATATTCAATGGAAAGAATCACTAAATCAACCAAGAGGATGAAGATAAAGAATATAGCTCAGAATAATGCTAATAAGTATGCTATGCTTGAGGCGAAGAATCCACTATCAAAACACATTTCTCTAAGAAAGAGAGCAAATCCCCAACAGCAACCTTTTCGGAAGAGGGTATTGGATTCTAGGAGAAACTATTTTAAGTAACTGGTAAATGACATACGGATGTGAAAGAAGAAGGTTTACATCCTGTAAAATACTAAAAATGCTCTACTTGATAGCAGCAGTTTCTGAAACACACCTAAGTATTTTGCATACAAGTGAAAAAATTCAGTGGCCAAATCCTGACACATTGAAGAGAGTGACAAACCTCCCTAGTTACATTCATGAGACCGGACCTTTGGCCTTAAGTACTTTATTTAACATTTATTTTACATTGTTGTACTTTCTTCTCTTTCGAGTTTTTTTTTTTTCTTCACTTGTCAGATCTCCTTCTGGACTCCACTTCTGTCTTCCTTTCCTTCATATTTTTATTGCTAGTCTTCTCATTTTTTTGTTTGTTTTTCCTCCCTTGCTTCTCTTTTCAGCACTGTTTTTTTCTCCTATATCTCATTTCTTCTTCTTGTCCAGCATGTTTGCACAAGTATCTCCTGAAGATAGTCTGTAAAAACTGCCTATTTTTGCAAGATTGATTGCCTACTTTTTTAAAGCGGTATGTTCTAACTAGCAGGAGAAGTAGAAGACATATAGGCCATGTCCATATGAGCATGGACATTTGGTTCCCCAGGGACAATTAGCGGTGGCACACCCTGTACTGCCACTAGTTATGCCCGAGGAATGCCTGTGCCATGTGCCTTCTAGCGTGCAGCAAGTTACCCCACATGGGGTAGAGGTGCAACTATACATGTCAATATGAGGTGCATTAGCCATTTTTAAGGCACATTAACAGTATGCAGGTGCAGAACCGCATCCTTAATGTAACAGAACCATTAAGATGGTGATTTTAGGCTACTCATGCCTTAATTTGATACCTGCAAAAGAAGATATCAAACTTAGGCACAAATAGCTAAAGCGCCTTAATGCACGTGTAGATGCACTAAGGCACATTAATGCTGTGTATGTTGACTAACTTGGGACTAACTTTAGTCCGAAGTCGGTCCACATACCACGTTAATACGCCTTAGTGCAAGCATATGTAGACATGTACCTAAATCACCTTAATGCACATTAGGCAAATGAGCATTAAGTTTAGGCGTGCATAAAAACATGTATAGAATTGCTGTCTCAGAGAGGGATCCAGGGGGGAAGGTGTGGTTGTGTTCCACAGCTGGGTGATAGCTAACAATGCCTGCCAAATCATATGAAGGCCTGATACTACTGGAGCTAAGCTGCCTGGCCCTTATTGCCAAGTCTGGTAGGTACCCAGGACTGTTTGCTGAATCCTGCCAGCCTCAAAGATCCGAAGATCCACAGTCTTGATTGCACCCCTCCCTTTCAAAATCCTAGATACGCTGTTCCCAATTAAACAATCTTGCTTGCGTAACCAAATAGAGCTTCTCTTGAAGAAAGGATGCATTATTCTGGGAGCAATAAGACAGAACCAGTTTTTGGTGTTTTTTTTCATCTTGAACAAGTGTTTGAGGTCAGAAACTATTTTTTGTGCAAAAATGAGAGCACAAGAGAGTATCCATCTTATGTTACAGAGGTAGATAGTTAGGTTAGCAAGAGCTTAATAGTTAGGATACACATCCAAGACAAGGGGAACTAACATTCATATGTCAGTTCTGATTGTTGTAGACCAGGGTGTTCCATATCCCAGCTGAGAAACTTAACTCAGGAGTTACTGACTACTTTGGTGGGGTTTGAACTGTCCTCCTCTTTGGTTTTGACCAGAAATTTCTTTCGGATCAATACTGGTACATAGATTCCCATGGAAAAAATTATTTCAAAGGATACATTTTGTTGAAAAATTCACATCCAGTTCTAGGGGAAATCTGTAGGTAACAGCAGCCTCTCATGACTTCGTATTGCCATTAATGCTTATGCTTGAATTCATACTTGCATAAGCCTATTAAGCCACGACTGAATTTATGTGCATTATGTTTTCACACATTAATTACTGGTAGATCTTGCTGGAAGAAATATAACTCCTCATGTACAAGGTTGTTTCTACATGTCCTCCCTGAGTAAATCTAACCAAGTGATCACTTCAGGCTTGACTCTAAATGTCAATATCTAAGGCAGAAGAACTGAAAATTAATACTGTTTCATTGTACTGTTTTACTCTATCTTTTTAATCCGTCCTCCAGGGACCCTATTCAAACTTTACAGGGTCAAGAGTTTCAGACAGGCCCAAACCTTATGAAATATTTACAAGATGAAGTCTGTGTACATGGGAGTACATTGGAGGAGAAGGAAAGAAAAAGAGGCAAATAGATAAGAGACCACAAGGTTATTTTTGCCAGCTTTTAAAGCTTCTGACTCAACTAGCTGAAAGCTGCTGCCTCTGCTTTTCAGCTCCATGCTCTTGGCTGTTTCTACTTACTGTCTCTCTGCTTGGCAGAACCTGACTGCTGTTGCTGAAAGCAAGATTGTTATTGCCAATGGATGTTTTTCTGTTGTTACTGTTGTTTGTAGGACAATTTAGAGAAAGTGCTTGATCACAAACAGAGCAAGATCTCCTCAGCTGAAGCTGATACACATTATGTTTGTGGTTCCCCATGGACATGTTGATATTGAAAAAGTATTTTAGTGTAATAAAATAAGAGTTCAGCTTATCCATGTAAATCAAGAATCCATATCAGCTCAATACTACAATACCAAATCAATTTATTCAAAGAATCTAAGGGTATAAACAGACATCATTTTTTGGAATGGGATCATCTGTTCCAGGATGTCCCTTAGGACAGCTGATCTACTTCATTGTCATCTATAGATGTTGCCAGGACTGCTGTCCTGTAAGGTCAGGCTTCTTCCACTCCCTGGGCTTCAGGGGCCTGACCCTGTGGGACAATGACCCTGGGTGGAGAGAGTTAGAGTCTCTGCAATGGAAAAATATAGCTGTGGTGAGGTGTTTCCAGGGCCACATTGGCCCTAGCTTGTTGTTGACCTGAGTTTGTGAATATTCTCTTCCACTGCTCTGTAAAGGGAAACTTAGGAATCAGAGAGAAGAAAAATGAGAATGTTGCCTCAGGCACTTCATATGGAGTTTTAATTCTCATTTCAAAAATACTAAAGCAAACAAAAATAGGTTTTAAGAACCAAAGCTTTGGCTAAAGGAGGAATGAGCATAGCATGCTAAATAGCCAGAATAGCAGTGCATCATGAAAAAAAATTGTATTCTTATGAAAGCCAAGCCACTCAAAGAAATCACTGCAAAAGTACTGCACAAACTTTATTGACTTCACCACTTCACCATTTTACTATGAATTGTGCCGATAGTTCTTCACCAGCAATTATTTATGAACAACAATCTTTTTAAAAGATATTCTATCACTCAAGCCAAAGGATGAAAAGTCTGTGGCTTGTGGTATACAGACAGTCAGACTGTATACCACAATGATCCCTTCCAGCCTTTAAGTCTATGAATAACTGAGGAAGTGCAATGGATAGCAGGAACACTGAGCCACTTCGTTCAAATTATTTTTCTTAAGTGCAGTGATGACAAGCAAAACTAAAAAATATTACCAGCAGTGCTTCCAGGTGACTGATCTCCTACCTGATACCATAAAATTGGAGATCAGCCCTGTGTACACTCATTTCTTCTTCTTATGCAGGAATTACCATATTTTTTCACATATCACATGCCCCAAATAAGAAACACAACTTGTTTTTGCAAAAGCAGAATGAAGACGACGAGGATTTTCTAAAGTCATGGCTGCATAGAGTAGGGGAAGAGCCTCTTCTTCTGTTCACTCACACTCCCCTTCCTCTTCAGGCAAAAGCTAGTTTTAACACTTTCACAACTGAACTGTCAGCAAGTCTGGGCTGCAAAGACAAAAGCTGACACAATAGCTGGTACCAAACACTGGACTCCATGGCTAGCTCTGGGATTTTGAAAAGCATAGAAACAATCTGCAGCTCTATGAAATAGGAGAAGATAGATCAGGAGTAGCCAACAAACAGAAAAAAAATTGCCAAAAGAAAGATTGCTTGATTTGAGAAATATCCAGCTCATTAAAAAGGAAAGAGGGTCATTAAAGCCTCTGAAATGAAAAGAGATTAGCAGGAATCCTGTAGATAATAACTAGCCATGAAGCAGTGTTGCCAACTCTCATGATTTTTGGCAATTTTCTTAAAGTCTATGCTTCAGGAATGTGAAAAACATAGCTCTTTCTTTAATATATGATTTTCACATTCCTGAAGAGTAGATTGTAAGAACACCACCAAAAAACATAAAGTTGGCACCATTGATTAAATCAGTTGATTCCCTTAGTGCTGCCTGAAATGAAGTGCCACTGCTGCTTCCAGGCAGTTGGTTTTAAACTTTGTGTGAACAGGAATCAAAGGGTGGTGACCACCCCACTTACAATCCTACGCAGTTCTGCCCCTTCTGGACTCAGCCCCTCCATCCGTGAAGCTGCTGGAGGGAAGAAAAAGGGGGGAAAAACCAGCAGCCATCATAGAGGATCCTTGTGTTTCTATTCTAGGCAGAAAAATCATTTTCTGTGCTCAAGACTTTCACCCAAAATTTGGAAGACTTTTTTTTTTTTTGCAGTCAAAGGCTCATACAATATGCAATAATCATTATTCTACAACCCTTATTCATAGTACATAGTAGTATTCACTTCATATACTCTCAGTACAATTAGCATTGGGGCTATTATAAAATAAGGTCCTGACCTCATTTTTTAAAGTATGAATGAGAATCAGGCCCATGAAAAATATTGCTGCTTGGGATTTAAGAGAAATGTGAGCTGAAAGATGAATTTCGTGGAGGAAAAGGCAAAATGTATTCTCTTATGTGATCATTTACTCCAAAACTTAATAATGATGATTTAGATAATAAGACTGTTAATTATTTTATTGCTGATCATTATAAAATATAAATAATTCTCCAACATCACTGTGGTGAGGCCATGGGAGTATCAAATATATTTCTGGACATTTCATTTCTAAGATATTCCTGACAAGGTAAGTGTCTAGACAAGTGCTTAAAGAAAGGAATGAGACCTACTTACAAAAAGCTTTCTAAGCAATTGTTAATGAGGTAAAAGAGCATGGTTACAGTCTGCTTTTATTTAGTAGGCCTACACATCAAGAAGTGTGGTGATATACATAGTATAATGAAAGGGTCCATAGCTAAAATAATTAGATGAAATTATTGAAAAGAAAACCTTCTTCACAATAAGATCCCTTAGCTGCTGTATTGGTCTCCAAGGAAGATATAAAAGTGTCATTCCTGAACACATTTAGCATTATAATGGATACAAGTAAATGTGAAAGAAAGGTGGATAACATGACCCAAAAGGTATTTTCCAATTCTAACACCTAGGGTTAAAGCCTGCTACCAAACTCTGCCAGCCTGCAAAGAGAAACCCACCTTTCCTCACATTTTCCTCCTTTGAAGGAAAAAATCTGGGGTTTTCTCCCCAAAAAGAGAAAATCCATGTTTTTCTCCTTAAAATGAGAAAATCTGTGTTTTTTCACATTTTTCTGTGGTGAACACAAAACCCAGATCCCTAGTAATTACACTGATATAAGCAAAAGAATTGGACACTATGGCTTCCATTAGGATAAACTGGCCAATGTGGTCCCAGTTTTCAAGAAAAGGACAAGGGAGGACCCAGGTAACTATAGGCCTGTAAGCCTCACCTCGGTGCTCAGGAAAATCTTGGAGAGAATCATCAAGGAGCACATCTGTGGGGGGCCAACAGGGGAGATTATGCTCAGGGGCAATCAGCATAGGTTCATCAAAGGCAGGTCCTGCCTGACCAACCTGCTTGCCTTTTATGACCAGGTGACTAAATCCTTGGATGATGGTGTCACTGTGGATGTAGTCTTTCTGGACTTTAAGAAGGCCTTTGACACTGTCTCTCACCCCATCCTCATCAATAAATTAAGTGACTGTGGCATTGATGCCTGCACAGTTGGATGGGTAAAAAATTGGCTGATGGGGCACACCCAGAGAGTAGTGGTGGACAGGTTGTACTCAACCTGGTGAGATGTGAGCAGTGGGGTACTCCATGGCTCAGTCCTCGGGCCCGCACTGTTTAACATCTTCATCAGTGACTTGGACAAGGGGGTGGAAAGTACGTGGTCCAAGTTTGCTGATGACACTAAGATGTGGGGCGAGGTGGACACACTTGAAGGGAGAGAGAGAGGCTGAAAATAGATTTAGACAGACTACTCAAGTGGGCAGATGAGAATAGGATGGGGTTCAATGCAGACAAATGCAGGGTGCTGCACTGTAGAAGAAGGAACCCACAGCATACATACAGGTTGGGGAGTTCCCCTCTTGAAAGTACAGAGGCAGAATGGGATCTTGGACTCATTATTGACTCCAAGGTGAACATGAGCCGCCAATGCCAGACCACAGCCAGCAAGGCCAGCCATACCTTGTCATGCATTCAAAGATGCATCTCAAGCCAGTCCAGAGAGGTGATACCCCCGCTCTATGTGACTTTGGTCAGGCCTCATCCACTTTTACTGCATCCAGTACTGGGCACCACACTTCAAACGGGATGTGGCCAACCTGGAGAGGGTTCAGAGGAAGGCCACCCGCTTAGTGAGAGGGCAACAGGATAGACCCTATGAGGAAAGACTGCAGGACCTGAATCTGTTCAGCCTCACCAAGAGGAGGTTGAGGGGGAACCTGGTGGCTGCCTACAAACTCATCAGGGGAGATCAACAGCAAATAGGTAGAGCCCTTTTCTCCCCAGCACCACCTGGGGTGATGAGGAAAAGTGGTAATAAGCTGATGGAGAATAGGTTTAGGTTAGAGATCAGAAGGCAATATTTTACAGTTAGGGTGGCCAAAATCTGGAACCAACTTCCCAGGGAAGTGGTCCTCGCCCCTACCTTGGGCAAATTCAAGAGGAGGCTGGATGATCACCTATCTGGGGTCTTGTGAACCCAGCGTTCATTCCTGCCTGTGGCAGGGCGTCAGGCTAGACAATCTGTTTAGGTCCTTCCTGACCCTAGCTACTATGAAACTATGAAACTGCTCTCCTGCTTCTACCCCTAGTCTTGTCCACTAGGTCAGGAAAATTAAGATGAGGAAGTGAAAGAGACTAAGTATTGACATTTATTGCAAAATCCTGAGATTACCTCACCTTTGCTTGACTGAATCTGAAATGCTATACATCAACCAGTGCACACCAGTGAATTGCTATATAGATGTGAAGACCTTGCTGGCTGAAATGTTGGTGTTATATTGTCAAGGTAAATAAAGCCCACATATAAATCAAGCAAAATGTCCATACAGTGATTTAAGGTTGGTTTACAGAGGTTCACAGGGAATATTGGACTCTTAGGAAAGTTATTATTCTTTACGGTTACTAGTCAATTGGAGGTACCTAAATTTTTTACAGGATTTTTATATAACTAAGAGCTAGATTGCAATACCATTATCACAGTAAGTAGCACTGACTTCCGTGGGTTTTGCCATAGTGTTATTCAGTTTAAGAGACTGCATTCTGACCTTCTAGGCCACTGAATCAGGAGGAAAATCTAGACAAGGACTTCTTTAAACAACTGAGAGAAACTCCTTACTTGCAGGGTTTGGTTCTCATGGGAGACCTTAATTATTGGGACACCCTCAAGAGAGAAGCACAGCAATGCACAAAGAGTCCAAATTCTTGAAGTGTGCTGAAGATAACTTTTTGATACAGATGTAGAGAGGCCAACTAGGAAGGACGTTCTTCTTGACCTACTACTCACAACCAGGGAGGAATTGGTTGAGAATGTGAGGGCCAAAGATAACTTGGGTGACAGTGGGCATGTCTACACATGTATTTACGCATGCTTAAACTAAATGTACATTTGCTTAAGGAGCATTAAGGTAATTTAGGTGCACATCTACACATGGATGCACTAATGCGCATTAAATTTAGGCACAAATAGCTAAGTTGCATTAGCACATGTACAGATACATTAATGCACATTAATGTGCTGTCCATGCACATTAGCATGTCCTACATGTACACTAATGTGACTTAGCTATTTGTTCCTAAATTTGATACCTGCTTTGTGCGGGTATCACATTAAGGCTCACATAGTCTTAAATCACCATTTTTAAGGCACATTAGGGGCATGCACATGGAGACACATACCCTTAAAGTGCCTTAAAAATGGTGATTTAAGGCTAAGACCGCTTAAGAGAAGTACATGTAGATGCACCCACTGACCACAAAATAAGTAGGTCCTCAAGAAATCTGTTGTAAAGCACCTAAAGGAGAACAGCTGTTCAGGAAGAGCCAGCATGGATTCACCAAGAGCAAGTCACACCTGACAAACCCAATTTCCTTCTATAATAATGTTGACGACTGTGTGAATGGGGGAGAGCAGTGGATGTGATGTTCCTTGACTTAGCAAGGCTTTTTCTACAGCTTTTGCATTAACAAACAGGAAATACAGACTAGAGAAAAGCACTGTAATATGGATACATCACTGTTAGATCACCCTAATCAACCAGTACTAATCAATGGCTCAAAGTCTAGTTGGGAGGAGGTATCAAGAGGGGTTCTTCAGGGATTTTTTTCTAGGTTTGGTATTGTTTAATAATTTAGATAATGGGATCAAGTGTACATTTAGCAGATTTGTATATGATATCAAGTGGATGTTGTTGCAGGCACTCTGGATGGTAGAACCAGGATGTGGAATGATGTGGTGTAGCAAGCGCCTATCCTAGGGATGGTTGGGATGCCTCCTGTTGGATGCTTAGCCCTTGCTATCCTGGACTGCCTTGGGACCCTCTCCCCTTTACTTTCCTACCACGCCTTGATAATAATTTCTGATAAAAGGAAGGCTGCCCCAGGGCTTCCCAAGTCTGGTCTTACTCTTAGGACCACAGGTGCTCATACTCATTGTCTTAAGAGTTAGTTTTGTGGGATCCATCCTCCATAATACCTACTCCCATGCCTTGCAGGTGATTTGCTAACACAACTCTCTGCCCTCTGGCAGGTCCCAGGCACTAGAGTTTCCCTCAGTTCACCCTAGTCCCCCTGGATAGCAAATCCTCCTGCTCCTTCTTAGGCACCAGACCTCTTGATGCACCCTAGTCTCCCCTGGGCACCAGACCATCCTGGTCCCCTTAGGCACTGTACCTTTTCCCAAGTGCCTAGTCCTTCCCAGGCTAAAGCTTTCTATTTCTGTAGGCCTCAGGTGTACATCTTCAAAGACCAGCTCCTAGCCCCACACTCTGCCATTCAATGGGCTCCATCTCTCTTTCTCTGGGCTTCAGGCCCTCTATTCTTCTGGCTCCTCTCTAGGTATCACCGGGCTAATTTCCCTTCAGTCCCCTCCACAACCTCCAGACACTGTTCACTACTAGACCTCTCAGACCATTGTCTGTCCCCAGGTGGATCTGTTCCACAGTCTGATTCACCCCTCTCAGGAGCTAAGGCCATGGAACCTGCTCCCAGACTTATCTATTCCAAGATCTGTTTAGCCCCTCTCAGGTGCTAGGTCCATGGCCCCTGTCATGCATATCTGTTCCAATGCCTGCCCCTCCAGGCTATGGGCTCACCCAGGTCTATTCTCAGGCCAATCTGTTCCAAGGCCTGGCCTGTTCCTGGGTTCAGTACTGCTTATCCCAGGTTAGATGTTAAGGCAGGATCCATGATACTAGGAGCTCCTTTCCCTGTCGATCCCAGGGCCAGACTGCGTGACCAGCTCAGGCCTGGCACTTGGCCCCCCTCTTCGTCAGGTGATTCCCCTCATTAGCCCCTGTCACATCTGCAGGCTTCTCCTTACACAGCCTTTCCTCTTAAAATGACAAGCACTCCAAGCACTCTGTCACATTTTGATAGACTAGATAAATGATCTGCCATCAACCAGGTGAGATTCAACAACGGAAAGTGCAAAGCCCTGCATTTGGGGCAGAATGATTGACTGCACAAAACAGATTCGGAATGATTGGCAAGGTGTTACTGCTGCAGAGAAGGATCTAATCTGAGGAGCAATAGTGTTCTCTTTTTGCAGAAAAGGCCAACATCATACAGGTTTGTATTAACAGGAGTGTCACTTGCAAACCAAAGGAAGAGATTCTTTCAATTTATTTAGCACTGGTGAGTCCTCATGTGGAGTACAGTTCTGGGCCCCATACTTCAAGAAAGATGTGGACAGACTGGAAGGAGCCCAAGACAGAGCAAAACTGATTAGAGGCCTGGGAAGCATGACTTATAAGGAAAGACTGAAAGAGCTAGGGTTATTTGATCTGACAGAGGAAGGACTATGAGGGGGATTTAGTAATAATGCTCAAATGCCTGTGCCTTTCCCCTCTCCTGCAGCCTCATTTTCCTCATATCTGTCCCAAGCAGCTCCTAGCCTCACTTTCTCATTTCTGACCCATGCAGCTCCTCCCCGACCCATCTCCCCCACAAGTGTTCCCCCCTCCCTTCCAACCTACCGTTGCTCTGGTGCCAGTAGACTCCATTCCCACTCCAGCCTGGGGCTTGGAGCAGTGATGCTTTCCACACCACTGCTATGGGGATCGGCTGGGTCCATACTCTGTGCCCCAAGCTGATTTATGGACAGTGCCTGCACTGGGGGGTTGGGGCAAACACGGGGCAGAGGCTGAAGTGGGTTTGTAGACAAGGGAAGGAAGGGGGCAGGGGTGAAGCAAGCACAAGAGGTGGAATAGGGAGGATAGGCAACAGAAAGAAAGATGCCTGGACTACCACTGCCTCCACACTGCTGGCTCCTACTATTATTCCCCAAACTTCTATCCCCCACTGCCTGCCCCCTATCATCTCCACCACTGTGTACTCTCTTACCACTGTTTTTCTCACTGGAGTGGTGGTGGTGATGAATTTAAGATGACCCTCCAGTTTTCCAGGCATAGAACCTAATTATCAGGGATTGTCTTAAATTCAGAGTAATCTTGGATTTGGGTAAATACAGTAAAACACTGAACAAGTCAAAATGAGATGTTTTGATTTTTTATGTGATAGTTACATTTGGCTTTGAAATTCATCTACATTTAATTTTTTTAAAATATGTATACATATATACTTAAATAAATACACTTAAGAGATTCTTCTCCTCCTCTCCCCCTGGAAGAAAAATAATCAGTTGACCCCAAATTACTTTTCTTTTTGAGCAAACTGAAATTGGAATTGATGTAAAATATTTTTTTTTTCACTTTTCCATTCAGCCAATGAACAAAAATAATCAAGTATTTGTATAACTTTAATGTATAGTGCCTCTGGCCTCCGGAAAAATAACTGCCCTTTAAAAAAGTCTAATGCATTTCCCTCTTGTCCTCTCCACCACCACTCAATATCCTTCCCCTTTTAATACACAGTCACCATTTGCATGCTCCACAAATTCCTTCCTTCTTGCTGGAAAAGTAGCCATGTTTTATTTAAAAAAATCTTGTATAACACTAGAGATTCTCAAAAACATATTGTAGACGTTATCAATGAATTTCACAACATGCCTGACATTACATAACAACTAGAATGAAGTTTTAGATTAATAAATTGAGGGACGATTAAGTGATTTACTTATGACCAAATAGTAAGTCTGTGCCAAAAAATAAAATTGTTTGGGTAAGGAACTGTCAATGAATTAGGTTTTCATAGTGACTATAATAACAGAGTTGTGCTCTGGCTTGTTTCTACATTCTACCGTCATTGCTATTACCATCATGTCCTGACTCCCAGTTCTTTTACCACAAAGCCATTCTTCCGCACATCAACACTAGTCTTAAAAGTAGAGCATTAAGGTGAAAGTCTTACTTTAATGCTTGCATGGGAATGCTACACAGACCTCAGATTTGTGTTGAATAGACAGCTGAGAGAAAACTTAAATGAATATTCAAAGGAAAAGTTAAACTTGCCATTCAGTTATTTTATTTACCAAATACAAAAGAACATTATTTATATGGAAGATGTGGCACATAATTTTGCACCAATTAAACCCAATACAATATATTATAAAGCAAGAAAAAAAGAATACAACAAAAGGAAAGCATGGGGACAGTTCAAATATTACAATGTAACAGTCAAAATGTAAGTCAAGGAACTGCATATAATCAGAGCTGGGCATGAAGAAACCGTGCATAGCTAGTTGAGAAGGATATAGTTTGCCAAAAGCAACTAGATTATATATTGCCAATTTCCCTGTTCTTCATGCAATAATCTCTTCCTGCAGTCAATGGGTGTGCTATAAACGCAGAATAAGGCCCATTAACAACACTTGATAGTAAGATCACTATACAATTAAAAGTATCAGAATGCATCTGAAAAGAAGGACAGCTGCTGTTCTTCAGCAATGAGATATAACTACTTCATCTTAGAAAGACTGCAACATTTAAAAAAAAAAAACTTAGCAGGTGCCTTGGTTTATATATGTGACATATGGTTCCAGTGGGGGACTCCTGATTGCAGGGCAAAGCTTGTTATAAGTTTCCCTTTTTGCTGGTCTCTTCCCAGCATGCTGGCAGCTGGACCGTGGACAAGATTTAAAGTTGTATCACAATTTTATATTGGCACTACAACAAGAATAACAATAGACTGAGGCTGCTTTGACACCACAGACCAAAACTTGCTCCTTTCCATAACCAGAATTGCTGATCATTAAAAAAAAAAAATCAAGCAATTAAATCACAAAGTCAATACCCTGCTGCTTACAATTATTTTTTCTGAGTTCTTAAGAACAGCATTCTTGCAGGAACAGACATAGTGATGACGCTTCTTTTTTCATCTTGTGTGACATGTAGTTGCGCCAGAGTCAGCTGGGCACAGCATCTATGCATGCTCCTGGGACTGAAGCATTTTGAGCTGGAGAGCAGCAGCCCTCAGCTGATAGGGGGTCTGGGGGTCAGCCCGGGGCTCCAGGTGGCAGCATCAGGCAGCAGACGGGATGGATGGGGTACAAAGGTGTTAAAGCACATGGCTAGGTGGCAGGCAGTTCCCACATTTTATCACCCTCATGACCCAGCCAGCTCCTGTCACCATCTACATGTGCATTCAGCAGTGGGAGGTGCTTTTCCATAAGATACTACTGTCACCAACACTACATACTTACAGCAGAGTTAATTAATGTACTGCGCCCTAATACCAGCGCATGTGTAGATGATGATGATGCTTTACTGCAGAGCTAATTAGTCAACTCCAAAGTAAAGCCTATGGGTAGATGCACCATGCATGTTTGTGTGTATCAGCACATCTGATAGGGCACCAGCAAGAGACCTAAATATTACACGTCCTCACAAAAACTTTTGTGTCTAAGAATCATAAGCTGGGACCACCAAAATCATGAGATCAGATCTGGGTCTTTGTTGGATAAAAAAGACTCCTAAATGTGGAGGGGTTCATCATAGAATCAAAAGAATAACACTTATTTTGACTGAAGACTAGTGGCTAGATGACTTGAAATAGGTCAAACCTAGCATGAGGAGGTCAGGGCAATAATGGGGAAGCAGGCAGTAGCAGTTTTCAACCAAAATTGCTATTATCTGGGGATTTATTTTTTAGTATATTAATATACTTGTGTATTCTGGTTGTATCTTTAAAGAATACTGGTAGGTCTCTGTACAAATTTGCACCTATAGGTTACATACAAGTGTAGCATTTATATCACCCTAATGTTAGGGTGATCTAAATGTCCCCATGTGCAAGTATTCAAAAGCTTAAGTCACTCTAGCAATGGAGGGCCCAATCTATATTTAGTTTTCATCCAATGAGAATTAATTTTAGATTGTTATGAGTTAATCCAATCATAAACAGGTTAACCTGGCATAACAAATGTGGGTATAGAGCTCCAGGACTGGGAAAGGCCAGCCACTCTAATGGTTTCAGGTTTTAACACCCCTCCTCACCTGAACCCCACTTATATCCCCACTTATATATAAAGACCACTTATATCCCTGACCAGCACCACCCTCTGCTGCCCCCCAACTAGACAGTCCCTCTACAGACCTGCTAACACCCCACCTTGACCTACCAGCCCCCTCCAGACCTGCCTGGCACCCCCAATCCCATTAGCACCCCCACAACACACAACTTACTTTTAGCAGAAACCTGCATGCATCTTTTGAACACTTGTTTGCACCCACAGACATCACCTATGGAAGCTCAGAAAAGAGATAAGCAGCTAAGAAATACAGCTTTTCTCTGAGCTGTTGACGTCAAAAGGGAGCCTCCAGCTTGCTTCCACAGAGTACCTAGCCCACTCTTCATGATGAAAGGAATGTGATTGGCTCTCCAGAAACCATATACTTTTAGCGTATTGTCTACTTCTGTTACAAGATGAACCATCTTTTGAGTGTGCATGTGTGCATAAGCTTCCTTGTATTCTGTTACTGATCTGCTGCAACTTTGTTAGACCCAATGAGAAGCAGACTGCTTTCTGTTAATGTTAGCACAAAGTACCACACTTAATCATCAAGAGTCAAAAAAGGCAAAAATTAAAGTTTCAACTTAAATCGGCCAAAATAAATGCAATCCTAGAAGTCTGTTTAGCTAGCATAACAGGGAGTTTTAAATAAATATATTAGACCGAATCCTTCAGTCCTTGGGCAGGAAAGCTGACATTGACTTTACTAGAGACCTTTTTTTCCTTTTATTTCTTTTTTTTAGGACAAGAGGCTTTACATCTGTTTTGAAAGAGTTCTGCCAATCCCAGAAGACAAAGAGGAACGACAGAAAGGAGAAACAGTCAAAACAGTCAACGGATATGGTTATGGTCTGCAGGCCTTTTTTATGTTAAAACTGTATGTCTTATTTTAGCTACTTTACATACTTATATAACCTCTGTTACAATGGTACCTGAATGTCTCACAATCTGCTTGTGAGGTTAAGAAAGGGGTATTATCCCAAGTTTTATAGACAGAGAAATGGGGCATAGAGAGATAAAGGACTAGATTCACAAAAGAGATTCAGGTAACTACGTCTAGCATTTAGGTACCAATAGTATCCAAGGACTCCCAGCTCAGATGCTGTTAAACCCCTGAAGTCCCTAAGTATATATATTTCTTCCAGTAAAATTCTATGTTCAGCACATTCTTGCCTCCTGAAGGCAATTGTGACCTGATGTTGACCACCCAAAATATAGCTAGGGACAAATGCATTGTGTCCCAATAATCTTGTTATCAACATACTCTCAGGGAGTGGGACACCAATAGGGCAGAGGTTAGCATTCACTCAAGGGAGGGTTTTGAAATATATATATTTACACAGAGAACACTAACCTAAATCACAATACAACATTTCAATTACACAATATAAGACGCAAACATGAACAATCTTATTAACATCTATTCCTTAATATAGTCCCTGACCCATGGCAAGAGATAATCCTCCTTCCAATGGGGTCCCTTAGGGGGTATCCAGAAGCATCAGGTACCCCTCCCCTTACGGCCTTAACTAGGCAGGGGGGCTGCTCACCCAGCCCCTTCTCTGGGTTTGCCCACTGCAAACGTCTTTCCCCTGTGGGACCCAAGGGCTCAATGACTCATGCTCCCTCAGGTAGCAGTGGCTAGGGCACAGCTCAAGGGGGTCTTCTCTGCTGGAGCATCTCTCCAGGCCTCTCCCATGCTGCTGAGCTCCTCTCAGCCCTGTGCCCCGCTCTGGGAACTGAGGGCTCAGTTCCTCTCCGCTGCTGCACTGCTGTTGCTGGCTCCTGGGTGCTAAGCCTCACACTGCAGCACTACTATTTCCCTGTGCCACGGCTCGGCACTGAGAGCTCTTTTAGCACAGGCTGGGCCCTTCAGGCTCTGGCCAGTCATCCTCACACCAGATGGCTAACCCAAGCAGCCTCCATGTCTCCCTGGCTCCCAAGGCTTGGGCCTATGCGCTGCCCTGCACACCATGGGACCTGGCCGCTTGCTGGGAGATGGGGCCTGAGTCACTTCACTGCGGCCCCTAAGGCCCTGCGGGGTTTGCAGGCTCAAACTGCTGCTTGTGGCTCCCAAAGCCTGGGCTCTGAGCACCAAACTGTGCACTGTGATGGGCCCAAGAAGTCACACACTGCTCCCAGGGCCAGATCTCTGCGCACTGTCTCTGTGTGCCATCAACAGCCTGAGCAGTCTTGCACCACTCCCAAAGCTGCTTCTCCACTGGCAGCTTCAGGAGCCTTGGGCCTCTTACCTGCTGGGGGAGAACTTCCCAGCTTTTCTTGGCTCCACTCTTCTTGAGTCCTTTGCTGCACTTGCCCACATGCTGGGCACGCAGCTCCTTTTATATGCTCCAGGGCTCCACCCCTGAAGTCTTCCGGTCTTGACAGTTTACAGTCTTCAATCAGATCCAAGGGAGCTCTTTCCCCCCTCCCCTCAGGAAAGGCGCATGCCTTCATTTCTCCTGCTGCCTCCTGATTGGTGGATGGGCTCCACCAATCAAAACAGCAGGATCTCAAGCCTGGGACTCAACCGAAGCTCTGAAAGGTGAGCCTGCTACACTAGTTTCGGAGGATCTCTATCTTAGGCACTTAATTCTTCCAATTCAACCTACAGGAAGTCTGGATGCTTAACTTGTGGCTGTGAATTCTACTAAATAGTAGTATTCATAAGAGTTAGTAGTGGTGATGTGGAAATATTACCACCCTTAAGTACCTGTGTGGAGCTAACCAATTTGCCCAGTGTCACAAGGGAAGAAAACAAGCAGAGCAGACAATTAAACCTAATTCTCCTGAGTCTAGTTTTTCTAATTCTCCTACAACTTTCAACCTAGTGCTCAAATGCATTTAGAACAAAAGTTGGTATGTCCTTTCAAGGAAATATAGCAAAACAGAAGGGGCAGTGAGAAGTGCTGACCAGTAAGTTATATTTTAAAACTAAAGCTTGGTTATCATGGCTAAGCTTCCACAGACAATTTATAGTTTGAATATGCAATGATTAAAGATGCAGAGCTCATAGAAGATATACCAAGACTAATTAATGAAGACATGATATTAGAGAGGGAAATTGCTAACATTCTAGCTAAAAAAGTTTAACTTTAATAATCCACAAAATGTTGTTAGTTGCTATACAAAATAAGTTATTGATATTAAGAATAGATTTCTATGCAATAATCATCAACTGACTGCATTCAAATAGAATATAGAAATTATAGTAATTTGCAGCTTCAAGGCATTATACAGACAATAGCTAATTAATCCCCAGAACACCTTTCTGCAATCAGTAAGTATTACATTATTGCCAGTTAACAGATAAACTTGAAAATCACGGCAGAATAAGTGAGTTGTTCAAGACCACACATCAGCTATGGGTAAATGTCACTACTGCTAACTCAGGCTTTTATTCAGGTGCCATCTTAAATTCTTTCTACCCAAAATGATTGTATCTAAATATGGGGATGCCTCAATTCAATCTAGCTGGCCTGTCAGGGGCTAGAGGCCTAAAGGCCAACTTCTAAATACATTTGAGCAGTGAAGGCATAAGGCTAAACAATACACATCCTAATAGCCTTCACCTATAGGACATAGTAACAGAAGTATCATTTGGCATTGTGGAGGCTCACACCTAAGGTAATCATGTATCAACCAACAAATGCATACTCAGGGGTGCGTCTGCACATGCAGTTACCCCAATACAATGAATTCTGGTACAGTTCACACTGGAGTCAGCTGCTCTCATGTGCACCTGAGATCACAGCAATTCAAGCCAGGGTGGAGCAACCCAGGGCTGGCAGGTAGACCAGGTGGTCAGATGGAGGCTCAAGGTGGCAGCATCAGGCAGTGGAGGGACTGACCATTAAGGGTGTGTGAAATGGGCTGTATTCAGTTTTGATTTGGATTCAGGCCAAATCAGGGACACTGATTTGATTAATTGATTTGGATCACTGTCCTGATTCAATTCTGGGTGCCCCCCCAGACCCAGGAGGCACCAGTGGCACTCCCTGGCGGGCCCAAAAGTGCCTCTGGTCCACTTCTGGTCCACTGCCGAGCAAGCTGGGGACTCCCTGCACTCCTGTGGGATGCTCCATCTGCCCTAGCATTCATGAGCCACCTGGTACCTTGAGATATGTAGAACAAACATTTAATTAAAGCTGTGTCTATGGCCAAATCATTGAATCTTTCCGAATCTCTCTGAATTGATTCGGAGGATTCCAATTCAATTCCGAAATAGTAGTGCTGCAGGTTAAAGGCTCTCCTGATTCAGTTCACATTTGGAGATTCAGCTGCCAAATCTGGCTGATTCTCTGCTAAATTGAATCAGCAAGCACAGCTTTGCACAGCTCTACTGTCTAAGGCATGCGGTTGTTACAGTGTGGGTCTAAATGGCAGGCAGCCCACCCTTGTGCCCCAGCTAGACCTGGTCACCATTTACATGTGCATTTTATCAGAGTTAAGTGCTCCGCCATAAAATAGTACTATCTCTGACAGTACTGTGAATTCTTATGGAAGAGTTAATTAATTTACTGTGACCTAATGCCAGCACACGTGTAAATGGTGAAACTTTACTGCGATGCTAATTAGTCAGCTCCACAGTAAAGTGAATGTGTAGATGCATCCAGGGTGGCTGAAATTAAAATAACAATATTTTTTGAAAATATAAACATGTACTGCTGCAACATTTTCAAAAGAGTTTGTAATTGCGCACTTTGAAACAAGCCAAGTAATTAAAAAAATTCATAGAAATTAAAGAATAGAATATTTTTACTCTATAACCAGCAATCAGTCATCACAACCTGGATTTGGGAGATGTGGGCTCAATTCAAATCCCATGACATAGGAGGGCTCTAATGACTGTTATAACTAAGCGATTATCAGGCCGGTTGCTCTAAGACTCCCTGCTGATGCTGTTCTGTACTAGATTGAACACATAATCTTTTGCTATGGTTTTAGCTGATCCTAAATGTGTGATGTATGTATGTATATTGTAAATAATGTAAATGAATAAAATGTGTGAGTGTGTGAGAGAGAGAGAGATATTGGGTTTATTGCTTCCTTGGGTGATCCAACCTGATTTTTTTTCATATCAGTCGCTGCCCTATCCCTGATTTCCAGTCTTGTCACCAGTCCAGCAAGCACTACTGCCCTGTTGACATGGTTTTATTAATTCATAGATTGAGCACTTTGCTGGGGGAGAGAGACAGGATGGAAGGGACCTGATGTTTCAATTTACAGCAATTATTCTTACAGGAAACATCAGTATACATATTGTATGTAGTCAAATATTGTAAAACCAATAGTATATTTGGGGTAGTTTTTATTTATTGATCTCAGTTTTCTTTATCCTTTAACTCAATCTGATGCAGGGAAGTATAAGAAACTATTGCTGTTCTAAAACTATGTCAGTGTTAACACTGAACAGCAAAATACTATACCAACTCCAAGTATGCACACTGGGGTTCCTAGAGCAATCAAACTTGCTGAAATTAAGGGTCAAAAGATCAGGACTGTAACTTTAAGCAACCCAGGGGAAGGCAACAATCTTCCACCTTTGTTGTATTATAGAAGCTGCCCATGAGCTCAGAATGTGAAAAACAGCTATCAGATCACAGGATCTTTTCAAGACTAGAAAGCACCTGCAGTTATGAACAAAAGAAACTCACAATACACATCTTTCAGGATGAAATCTAGCTGCCAGTCCACTCTGCTACTTTTTGGTAAATGTGTGCATGATAGCATCCAGCAGAAGGGAATATTATGTACACTAACAAATCCGTATTTATCTTGTTCCCTGACTCAGGTTGCTGAAGTGGGAGGTGACATATTAATTGCTAAAAGAGAACAGAACTGTGAGCTTAGATAGCATCTCATATTTTCAGATAATCTTTCACTAAGGAGCAGACATGGGGTTGGAATCTGAAAGGAAAAGAATAGACAAAAATCCGTGGGTCTTAACCATCTCCTAAAGCACAAAAAAGCACTTGAGGAGAAACTGCATTCAAAAGCATTCCTGAAAAATCAGGAGTAACTCACATATTTCCTTCTGGCTGAAGTGAATTCTCACTGGCCTTCATTTACACAATAGCGGGGAGCGGCTAAGCAAATACTCCAATGTCAGTAATAACAGATGTCCCTGAAATGCCATGAAAATAGATGTTCATGGTTCATGTCAACAACAGGCATGGAAACCACACAGAAAACCAGTCTTGGTTATTTAAATTTCAGTAGTACCCAGAGACCCAATAAAGGATTCAAGCTAGCAATCCATTGGGTTAGCATAATTAAGGCACACCAGTTTGCAGAGGCAACATCATATAAGGGAATGATTTGGTGAGCATAACACTCAGAAACCTTTAATTCCCTGGCCCAAGGAACCAGGTACCATTTACAAGTGGATAAGCTCACACGTCTGTACCCATAGCCAGATGATGATGTCAAGATTTTCAATCAAAGGTTACAACCCTTTAACTCTATGCACTTACCACATATAACACATATAATGACCACCATAATATAAAGATGTTATACTCTAAGTATAAGAAGAATATAAGGAGAAGAAGATACTCTAAGAAATAAATGGTGATAGGTAACATCTCTGCTTCTCACCACAGATCAGCTGTTCTGAGTTCCAAGCTTAATTTTTTGCTATAGCTGAAGGCCTATACACAGATCTCAGATACCTGGCATAAGGTTTAGATCTCATAAATCTAATTCCTTACATTGGTTCTGCTATGTAGAAACTTTCTTGTCTAGAACCCCAAATAATGAAGCCCATTTCATAGTGCTTTGCAAAACATAGTGTTGAATTATACATCCAGGAAAATCAGAGGAAAAGATTCTTGATGTAAGTGGGTGTTGGGGAGACACTATCAGGAAATATAGGGTTGTAACTGGTGAATGCTTTAACAGAAAGTAGTAAGTACAGTATGTGGCTTCAAAGCAGTATTTATAATTACACCGCTAGGCTGACTTAATGGAAAATAATACATGGGTTGTATGGTGTATGATATGTAAAGTATATGATATGCTTGAACTGAAGCACTAGACTCTACAACTGAGATTTTACTAAGTCAAAGGATTGAAGTGGCTCCTGATGTCACATGGCATACTTCATCAGGAGACAAGCAATGCAGACTTTACCTGGGTGTGACAGAACAGGCTCCAAGGCTGACCTTGATGATGGCCACCTTAATTCTGCCCTACTTGCCCTCTCTAGCCTCTTAGGGTCTTACCCTGTTGTCTTTCCTGTCACATCTTGATAGTAAGATACAATTGGGAAGGCTTCCCTCAGAGGTTGATGAGCTCTGGGTGCTCCACCTAGTCCTGCTTATCCTTAGGCTCAGTTCTCTGCCCTGAACAGGACTATTCCTCTTCCTCTTCCTCTTGTTCTTAGCCCAGATTGACTCACTTGACTCAGGCTCTGACTCTCTACACAGTCTCTCTTCCTGGTGCTCTGATCCTACTGAGCACTGTCTCTGACACTGGACCCTATCAGCTCCAATCATGGCATTGGGCTAGAGGGCCCAGTGGATGTGGCGACAGGGTCAGAGGGCCAATGCCATGGCCCTGTCTGGACTGGTCCCCTGAGTTCCAGACCCTGTAGGGTGACTATTTCCAGCCTCTAACTCAGGGGTGGGCAATTATTTCAGGCAGAGGGCCACTTACTGAGTTTTGGCAAGCTATCAAGGGCCGCATGGGTAGCCCTGCCTCTTGACAGGTGAACCACCCCTGGTCACCACCTTGGGGACTGGGCTTTAACCTCACACACCCCACTTGATCCTGGACCCTTGCAGGGCTCACTCTCCTGGCCTTTGCCTCTTGTACTGAAGAGTGCCTCCAAGGCATCCCACCTTTGCCCTCCACACCACTCCCATTACCACTACCCAAACTTCAGTGCTACACCAGCTAATAATCAAACACAGATCCCTCCTGGGTCTCCTGGATCCCAGGAAACTCCTACTCTGCTGGCTCTTTGCAGCTTCTCTGAGTATCTGTGTTGCCTGCAATTCCTGGGTTCCCCTTCCTAGCAACTCAGGCTTGTAGGAACTCTGCCCATAGCAGAGGGCAGGGCCAGACTGAGCTCTCTGGCTTAGGAACCAAACTTTTACTATGCTGGGGCTTCACCCCTTCCAGTTACATAGCTTCCACCATGCCCAGGGGTTTTTAATCAGACCAGTACTTGGGCTGTTGTGGTCTTCTGCTTCTGCTCTCAGGGGCTGCAGCTTAAGCCACTGAGCTGCAGTTATTTCCCCATTACCTGCCTGGAGCCCTTTTCTGCTTGTGGCCATGAAGCAGTCCCTTGCTGCACTTTAACTCCTATCTATAGCTCCTCTGGATGCTTATTTTCTGCAGTTAGGCCCTAGCTCAGCTGCCTAACTGATTGCAGTCCTCTGTTGCTGGCTTCCCCTCGTCCAAGTAGCAGGGGTTAGGCGAGTCTGTTACACAGGGTTACAAATGTACATCAAGACGATATTCGTTAAGTGATGCCTGAGCAGATCTAATATCAAGTGAATTTGGAACAAAGGCATTCCTGTCAAATTACTTCTATGTGCCCATGTATCTAGGACATTTTTGTGTCCCATCCAAAATTCAAACTGTATGCCCACCCAGGAATAAATTCAAGCAATTGAAAGACCTAAATCCACCCTACATAGCACTCCCATTGCCCTGTCCTCACAGAATGGCCCCAGCCAAGTTCTGTGGCCCTGACCTCTTTGGAATAGCAAGGACTGTTGTTTTAGGCTGTCTGCCAGGCATCAATTACATTCTTTTCAGGTTTTTTAAGGGTTTTTTTTTTCTATTGGGGGTGCTGGGAACATATTTTATTAAATGACAGTTGCAATTCTGATCCCATGAGGCAAGCCAAAAGACTGGGGGCCTCATGCATGTATCCACAGTGCACATGCTTTAATCTGTACCTGTACTCCCCATAATAATTGTTCACACTTTGCAGCCTTCTTGTGTAGGTTTTATATTGCAGCTTTCTTGCACTGATAAGCAAATACATTCAGGGGACAGGATGGAAAAGGGAACAACAGGCAGGAACATACATACATAGCATCTTACCCACTTTTTCAATGGCTTATTTCACTGACTTGCTCCTGTATTATGCACTTCCCTGTTCAGACTTTGCTTGATCTAGCCTATTGCCTATTTCTGCAGTATGGTTTCTGGGAATGTTATATAATTCTGTTTTGAGATTTGCATTAGACTCTACTATTCAAATACAGCTAACAAAAAGATACTATTAATTTAATAGCTGAAAGGAACATCACTTCTTTCTTAACCTTAAAATCAGTAGTTTTTTTCTGATTCTCTTGCCTATTTCTAAAATTATCTGAATTTTTTTTTTGCAGAAGCTTTCTTTCTTCCCAAAGAAAAAGTTGTCCTCTGGCAGAAATCAACAATGGAAAGCTAAAAGGAAAACGTTTTGCAATTTATGACCATTTCAAAATAGGGCTTTATAATGGAAAGCATTTTGCAATGTTAACTACAGTGGTTGCTGCCACTCTGCCATAATGCAGCATGTCAAGAAGAGTGCCTACCATTTGTAAAATGTTTGCTCATTCAGGGAAAAATAGAAAATCTTATCAAACTTTTGGAAAGAAAATACAGTTGAATGCAAAGTTATACATTTGGAAACAAAGAATGTAAGTTATACTTACATGATGAATGACTGTATTCTGGAAAGCAGTAACTCTGAAAAGGATTTAGTGGTAATGTTGGATTACTCACTGAATTTAAGTTCCCTATTTGAATCCAATGCTGTGACTCAAAAGGCTAATAGGATCCTTCAGTGTATAAACAGGGAAATACTGAATATGAGTAGGAAAGTGTTATTACCTGTGTATACATAAAAAAAACGTAGGAACATAGGACTGGAAAGGGCCCCATGGACCACTGCTAGGGACTACACCCCTACAAAACACAATACCTGAAACAGCAACCATCTTCTAACATGCCATACGTAAAAGCAAGGAAAATATGAGCACTGTCAATACCCCACTACTGCAATAATGAGGGAATGGCTGGTCAATCTAGGTTCAGAAAGACCATGTCCCCACCCAAGAAAGGAAAGCACAAAGCCCTCAACAATCCATGTCAATCTGATATAGGCATAACATTCTTTCTTGACCCCTACCACCTCCTTCTCCCCTAGTTTGGTGATCATTATAACCCTGATTGGAAGACCAAGAGCCAGAAAACATTTGAGTTTTCTAATTAACAGTAGGAGCATCAGCACTTCACAGTCAAAATAAATGGTTTGACTCTTACTGAAATGTTTTATCCAGCTCTGCTGTTAACACTTTAGAAAAGGAAGTTGAAAGATTGGAAAAAGTTCAGAAAAGAGCCATATGAATGATTCAAGGTCTGAAACACCTGCCATATAGTGAAATATTTAAGAAGCTACATCCATTTAGCTGATCAAAGAGAAGGTTAAGAGTTTTCTTCAACATAGTCTATAGGTACCAAGAGGGAGAGAAGGGTTCTGACAGCAAATGAACCTTTCATCTTACAAAGACATAACAAAAAGACAACAGATCTAGTGGCTGGAAACTGAAAGTAGATACAATTCGAAGTGGAAGGTGTAATATGTTAATAATAATGGTCATAAACCACTAGAATAGCTTACCAAGAAAAGTGACATCCTGAAGTCAAGAATGTATATGTCCATAAAACAGATGTTTATTTTACCTAAATATGATCACATTTGATATGGAGATTATGGATGAAATTTAACACCAGTTTTTCCCAAGAATCAAGCTATTTGCAGAAGTTTTATCAGGTTCTTAGGACCAGATTTTCAAAGGTGTTTAGATGCCAACAGATACAAATATGGACCTAGGGCATTTTTACATGTGCTCTAGGGTGGCGTGGTGGGGCGCTTTAGTTAGAGTGGCTCTAGCAGCCTCCACATCACATGTATTTAGCATCCTGCACTTCAAAATGGCATTGGAGGCCCTTTTTAGCTCTTTCAACAAGCTTTAGTTAAAGCACCCCACCGCCATTTTGGGGTACGGGGACACTGAATACATGTGATCTCGATGCTGCTGAAGCATGCTAATTAGCATGCTTCAGCAGGTTCAATTAATTAAAAGCATCAGAGCAGATGTCTCGTACATCTATAGGTGCCCCTAGTGTTTAAGCACCTAGAACTTAATTCAGTTGGTATTTAAGACACTTAATTAAGATGTATATGCAGAGGCATAACAAAACAGCAAGGTGCCCAGGGCAGCAGGATGCATAGGGCAGTGGTGACTTCTCACTGCTGCCATGCCACCAGCACGATTATGAGGCTGTGGCAGCAGCTGTTATTTTT
>NW_017729026.1:47711718-47718781 GCF_001723915.1 Gavialis gangeticus | reverse complement strand
CTCCCACTGGCCAGAAAACCCCAGGTGCCTCTGAGCCCATCTCCGATATTATTTATGCCAAGTGGCCAATGCATCGATTAGCCCCCAGGATGCAGGACGCAGGTCTTTATGATTCCTGGCTGGGATTTTTCTAAGGACCATTTAAACATGAATCTAACCTAGGCTGGGCTGAAGCTAGCCTAAAAAGCCCAGTTTCAAAGCACCGAGTAGCATCCCATCAGAGTGTTTCTCCTTCCTCCTCCCCTCAAAGTCAGTACTCAGGATAGCTGCTCCCATCATCCCACCCTAATTACACTAATAGTTATGTGAAATTTAAGCTTCTAAGTCCCTCCTAAGCCTTCAGCTTGGTCTGAGTAAGTACCTAAGTGCTGGAGGGACCACATGCATTTGGAGCTGTTCAAAAAGGGAATGTTTCAGAAGGGAAGTGCTGTTATGTTCTTATAGTTACATGTGGACAAACTGGGAACCATACAAAGGTAGCAAAACTGCTTCCACTTTACTCCTGGATGAAGAAGCCTTAAGGTAGAAATTTTGTTACATTTGTATTGCTCCCAGCTTGTACACACATAAGTTAGAACTTAACAGCTGCTCTATGGTTTGGAGCAAGAGTCCCCCTTGAACTCCTGAACTTCTGCCCAGTATGCTAAATGTGTGTTTGCTACCCCTGGCAATTTCTCTCAACCCTTCCTGCAACTGTTTTTTGCTATGCTGCGCATGACTTGTTTTGGTCAGACCTGAAGAAGAAAGTCTTATATTCAAAAGCTTGTTTAATTCTATTTGAACTATACAGTCGGTCCAATAAAAGATATTACCCTAAGAAACCCTTGCCTTGTGCGTAATTTCTGGACCATAACAGCTACAATATCACTTTTACACAACCACAAATTTAATATACAGCCTCCTATATATTTTAGCACAGATGTTTGTGCAGTGTCAATTATCAATCCCATGTTTCCATCCTGAAAAAAATGCAAAATTCAGTTGAAAGGCACAGGAAAAATAAAACCTGTAGTTATGATTACTCTGGTAGAAAAGCTAACATCAAAGCTGTCATTAAGACTTCAGAATCAGTGGAATATTTGAACAGAAAGATGTTTATTGACTGTACTGCTTGATCATTATCTTGAGGGCATAATTAACACCATACTGCACTTTGACCTCGCACAGACATTGATAAGCAAAGAAATAGTCTTATAAGCTAGCTAGTGTCCATTTTGTTCTCCTTACCCATAGTTTTAAGGTAGGGAAACATCCCAAAGAAACATGTTTTTAAACATCTAAAAGACAAATAAAATGGGGAAGCCCTGATACTGAAACTGATATAGACGACTGGAGACCCTCTGGGTTAAAAGCCATGAGGAACACGGCACAGGGGACACAACGGTGGGAGTCTACTACAGACCTCCTGCCCAGGATCAAGAGCTTGACCAGGAGTTCACCAGGGAATTGGCTGAGTCTGCATGCTCCCAGTGCATGGTTGTCATGGGAGACTTCAACTACCCAGACATCTTGTGGGAAGAGTGCTCAGCCAAATCTAAGCAGTTGCAAAGCTTTCTGTTATGTGTGGATGACTCTGACGTAAGAAGTCAATGGGCTGATGAGAGGTAAAGAGCTGCTCGACCTGATTCTGGCAATGGGGGACGACCTAATCAGTGACCTAATGATTGAAGGGAAGCTGGGTGACAGTGACCACGAGCTGATCACCTTCACCATCTGCCGTAAAGCTGGCAAGTCAGTCAGCAATACAGAAGTCCTTGAATTCAGGAAAGCTGACTTTGACAAGCTCAGGAGGCTTGTCAGGGCCACAACCCAAAGAGGAGGGCGGTTCAGGAAGAGTGGTTGCTCCTCAAAGGAGTGATCCTGGCTGCGCAAGCACAGTCTATCCCATCTCAGAGAAAAGGCAGCAAAAGGGCACAGCAGCCCCCTTGGCTCTCCAGGGAACTAGTGGAATTCTTGTGTTTAAAAGAAGGACCTACAAAGGATGGAGCATTGGATCCACCTCCAAGGAGGAATACTCTGTACTGGTCTGGATCTGCAGGGAGCGAACCAGGAAAGCCAAGGCTGCGATGGAACTCCAATTAACTACAAGTATTGAGGACAATAAAAAGTCCTTTTTTAGGTATGTGGGGAACCAGAAGAAAAGCAAGGGCAACATGGGACCCCTGCTGAACCAGTTGGGACAACTGACACCTGACGCCCAGGAAAAAGCCAACTTGCTAAATGGGTATTTTGTGTCAGTCTTTCACCAGTCCCATGGGACACCCCTACCCATTATGGGACAGGGAGGCCTGAGTGAGGGAGATTCCTTACCCTTCATCAATGATGACCTCAAGAAGGTTGGACACCTTCAAGTCAGCCATCCCTCACAATCTATACTCCAGGGTACTCAAGGAGCTGGCAAGCATCACAGCTCAGCCCCTGGCACAGATCTCTGAGAGCTCTTGGTGTTCTGGTGAAGTGCCTGAAGACTAGAAGAAGGCCAATGTGGTGCCTCTCTTCAAGAAAGGGAGGAAAGTGCATCCGGCAAACTACAGGCCCATCAGCCTGACCTATATCCTGGGGAAGGTCTTACAAAAGATTATCAAAGAGGCCATTCTTAACAGACTAGCCAATGGGAACATCGTGAAGGATAGCCAGCATGGGTTTGTTGTGGTTAAATCTTGCTTGACCAATCTTATTTCCTTCTATGATCACGTGATCTATCACTAGGACAAGGGAGAAGAAATTGATGTTGTGTATCTTGACTTCAAAAAAGCCTTTGATCTGATATCCTATGATCACCTCTTAGCAACATTGGCTAACTGTGGACTCAGCCTCACCACGATCCACTGGCTGGGGCGTTGCCTCTGTGGTAGGACCCATAGGGGGGTGGTTGATGGAAGCGAATCGTCGTGGTGCGCTGTGACCAGTGGGGTCTCTCAAGGCTCTGTCCTTGGACCAGCACTATTCAACATCTTCATTAATGGTGTGGACATAATTATCAGAAGTGGACTGGCCAAGTTCACCAATGACACCAAACTCTGGGGTAAAGAGCCCACACCTGGGGACAGGAGAGCGGTCCAGGCTGACCTGGACAGGCTCAGCAAATGGGCGGATGAGAACCTGATGGTGTTTAATACTGAAAAATGCAAGGTTCTCCACCTTGGGAAGAAAAACCTGCAGCATGCTTATAGGCTCAGCAGTGCTATGCTGGCTAGCACTATGGACAAAAGGGACTTGGGGGTCATAATTGACTGCAAGATGAACATGAGCCTTCAATATGATACTGCTGCTAGTAAAGCAAGGAAAATGCTGGCTTGTATCCATAGATGCTTCTCAAGCAAATCCCAGGATGTCTTTCTCCCCCCGTACTCAGCCTTGGTGAGGCCATAGCTGGAGTACTGCGTCCAGTTTTGGGCTTCACAGTTCAAAAAGGATGTGGAGAAGCTTGAGAGGGTGCAGAGGAGAGCCACGCTCATGACCAAAGGTCAGGAAAATAGATTGTATGATAAGAGGCTGAGAGCCATGGGACTCTTCAGCCTGGAAAAGCGCAGGCTCAGGGGTGATTTGGGGGTCACCTATAAGTTTATCAGGGGTTCTTATCAGGATCTGGGGGAACATCTGTTCACCAGAGCACCCCAAGGGATGACAAGGTTGAATGGTCACCAACTCTTCCAGGACCATTTCAGACTGGACATAAGGAAGAACTTTTTTACTGTCTGAGACCCCAAGGTTTGGAATAGATTGCTGCCAGAGGTGGTTCAAGCACCCACTTTGAACGCCTTCAAGAGACATCTGGATGTTTATTTTGCTGGGATCCTATGACCCCTGTTGACTTCCTGCCCCTGGGGCAGGGGGCTGGACTCAATGATCTTCCGAGATCCCTTCCAGCCCAGTCTATGAAATCTATGAAATCTATCATATTACCACTGATGAATGGTTGGCCTAGGCACAGGATGAACTCACGATGAAGATAAAATACAAATGTCACTTTACCTGTTAATAATGCCTATCCTAGCCAATTAAAATGCAATTCTGAAGTAATACATAAAAGCAAAAGCAAACCACAGAGTACAATTTTATTTTGTATTTCTAAGAGGAATGGTAAAAACTGACAACTCACAGGCAGAAGACAGCTAATTCTGGGCTATTCTAGGAGTTGCTGAGGCTTCCAAGTGTAACTAATACAGTCTTGGAATGCTATTTAAGTTAGAGCAGCCTGCCCTTGTCCTCTTACAGACAATAATACCAACCAGTATCCCTAGAATTTTGTGTTGTATCTGTCTTCTTTAATCCCCAACATGATTCTTCAGCTCCAGCATAACCATGAGCTTATGATCATACTCTTGATAAACATCCTAGAATGGGCTTCCAGTACTTAGCTCCGCTTCCTCACCTAGATCTGGGGCTCTATTGTGCTTTACTGCTAATAACACTATAAGAGAAGTTGTTAGTATGACCAGAAGCCGGAACAAGAGCATATTTTAAATCCTTACCCTCTCCACAACTTCTGAAGCTCAGGAGGGAAGTATGTAGGAGAGCAAAATGTGGGTTCAAAGTTCCTTGGGCAGAGATAGGGGTGTAGGTTGTAGCCGTGTTGGTCTAAGGATATAGACAAGAACCTTGTCTGGCTTGGGCATAGACAGGAATTAAGCCCAGGTCTCCCTTTTTTTGGGTGCTATAACTTCTATGATATTGGATAGAAGAGGATACATTGGGCAGCTGTATTTGTATGGAGTTCAGTCTGTTAGGCTTTGAGAACTCCTGTGGCATCAGGATGAGAAAGGCAGTGGCATACCTAATCTATGGACACTGATAGAGTCTGAGGTAGAAGCTGAGCTGCTCACCGTTGTCAAGAATGTTATTCTAGGGAATTTACTGATTAACACTTAGATCCCTATGAATTATACGTATTGCCAGGGTTAGGCTGCAATGTTCTTTTAGAAATTTCTTTTGCCTTCCCATGTGTAACCTTCAAAATAATCATGACTTAGGCCAAAGGGGCTAGGGAAACCTTTTTTGGCAGGCATGACCCAAATTAGCCCTGTACCCTAAGTGCCGTTCCAATTTTAGTCCTTTACTCAATCTGCTGCTTACCTTTCTGCTCCCTTCCCTGTTCTCCCTGACAAAGTGGCTGCTCTGCTTTCTGCTTTCTGCTCCCTGCTCCCTGTCTGATTTTATGTGCTGCTTTCTGCTCCCAGCTGTATCTGCTCCTGTGCTGACTGTCTTCTCCACAGTCTACCACACAGAGGCTGCCCTGCCAGTGACTACTACTGACAAGCCATTGCCCACAAATAGCTCATTACAGGGTTGGAGCTTTTAACTGAAGTTGCTGTAAGCTAAAGAAGACTGATAATGGGTACAGTGGAATGCACAGATGAGAACATTTGTGTGTACTTGGAATTGCAAAATGAATAATGGCTTAGGGATGTTTACCTGAAAATGTAAGAGGAATATGTGGGTGGAATTTGTTATGAATATGCATGTTCTGCTATGAACTCATGGAGAATGCTTGCTGGATAGACATCAACTCCTCCATCTTCTATCTGTAACTTATGATTAATAGCCTATTAAACCACTTCTTCTATGAGACAGCCAATCGCACTGCACACAGAGCCAGTTGTCAGATTAATTTTACAGAATTCAAATACTTGTGCTACATTTTCCTATATGTTTTTTAACCTTTGTCAGATAATGATGCTGGCAATTTGTGGGTGTTTAAAAATATAAATCAGTTCATCAGAGAAAATATCTAGGTAAGCTTTTCAGTGAACTGAAATAAACTTAAAGATTCATATCTTTGGAGTTACATGTGTGTAATTGAGGGCAAAATTTATCTGAAAATCTTTATTTTGCAGATCTTTCTTCATTTTAAATCTTTTCTTCATTTTAAAATACTCACTGGACCACTGAAATCAAGGAAATGCTGAATAAAACCTTATATTCCATGCAATATATACACACACCCCCATTTTAATTCATACAGAACCTCCACTCCTCCATAGTGTTGCCTAGACATACATGTCAAAGATCTTGGTGTCATGGTCACAGGATTCTGTATACCATGATCCAGAAAAATCAATGATTGCCTACACATATGTATACATAGTCCATCTGCATAACGTATCTCATATAATAATGCTAATAATACATTGCATTTACAGAATACAGCATCTTTCTTCAAAGCATACAACAACCGTATAGAACTGATAATCACATCACTCCACTAAGGAAACACTATACTCCTTTAGGAGATAGGGAGCTGATAAGAGGGAATTGACTCCACCAAAGTAAATATAGGCTTCTCTGGTAAAAGTCTATATATCCATATAGAAACCTGATCTCCAAAAAACCAAAAAGGATCATCATCATGCTATTATAAAAATCCATGGTGGGCCCACATCTTGAATAATGTGGCCAGTTCTGGGCTCCACATCTTAAGAAAGAATACATTCAAATTAGAAAACCAAAATGATCAGGGGTATGGAGCAGATCCCATACCAGACAAATCTAAAAGGACTAGGATGCTTCAAGGAGAACGTTGAGGGGGTTATGACAGAAGTCTATAAAATCAGGAAGGGTATAAGCCAAGTGAACTTGTTATTCACCAAGTTCCAGAATTCTAGAACAAGGGGGCACCCACTGAAATTAGTAGGAGAAAGGTTTAAAAAACTAACACGAGAAAGTAATTCATTTATGCAATGCATAGTTTATTTGTGGAATGCATTGCCACAGGAGCTGGTAAAGGCAGATAGTATAGCTAGGTTTAAAAAGGTACTAGGCAAATTTATGGATGATAGGTCTATTAACAGCTGTTGAACAGAATAGTTGGAGATGTTTTCTCTGGCATCTCTAAACAGGGTGCTGCACTTGGGCAGTAGGAACCAGCAGCACACTTACACAACAGGGAACTCCCTACTTGAGAGCACGGAGGCAGAAAGAGATCTTGGAGTCATTATTGACTCCAAGATGAACATGGGCCGACAATGCGAGGTCATGGTTGGCAGGGCTAACCGGACCTTGTCGTGCATCCACAGGTGCATCTCGAGTAGAGCCAAGGAGGTGATCCTCCCCCTCTACGCGA
>NW_017729026.1:47693433-47711341 GCF_001723915.1 Gavialis gangeticus | reverse complement strand
AACTACTTCACAGTTAGGGCGGCTAGGAGCTGGAACCAACTTCCAAGGGAAGTGGTGCTGGCCCCTACCCTGGGGGTCTTTAAGAAGAGGCTGGATGCCTACCTGGCTGGACTCATTTGAGTCCCGTTTCTTGTTTTGGGGTTTTGTTGTTCTCCCACCCTGGCGGGGGGTTGGGCTAGAAGATCTACTAGGTCCCTTCCGACCCTAAATCTATGAAACTATGAAACTATGTAATGATGAATGCCAGGGAGGATAATGAATAGGGAATAGATCACTCCAGATCTATCTGGTTCAGTGCTCTCCCTCTAGCACCAACTCTGCCACTGTCAGAGACAGGTTGCTGGGCTAGATGGACCATTCAGACCCAGTGTGGCATTTTTTATGTTCTTATGGTGCATTATCCAGAATACTCTTCTTCTATTTGTTTACCATTTTATTCCAATTTCTGTATGCAGTAACATTTGTCATACCTGGCAAAGGGAACATAGAAGTAAGTACACGCATACTCCCACAAACACGTACACATGCACGAGTTACATTTGCATGAAAGATTTTTACTGCATTATTTATGAGCCTTGCAAAACAAGTGGGCTCACTTCCTTGTGGGAGATAAACCATTTCCTCAGTCAAAACTGACCCATTCATTTCAGGGAGCTTGCACCAGTCTGAAAAGAGGGAAGTAACTAGCTTTGTTAGAGGACAGTTTATCCAGTATCTCTCAATCAACGTATTCTCTGGTAAATTTCAGGATGTAAACATACCCAAATTAGAAAAGTTTTAATCTTAAAAATGTGAAGAGTTCAGGATTAGATTCTTGTCATACTAAGAATTTCTATTAAAGTACTGTCAGCACTAAATTCAATACAGCCCTAGATCTATGTGGGGAAGCTGAGCTAAGTGTTGGAAACCCATTCTGATGTTTATCAAAGGTATGACTATGACCTGAGGGTAATGCTGTAGCTGAAGAATCATGTTGGGTATTGAAGAAGACAGACACACAACACTTGTCCTGGACTTTTTCTTATTGGCTAACTTACATAACACATCATTCAAGCTACTATTTTGTATGCAATTGCCTCAGGCAGAAGCACTATGCATAACATAACAATCCAGGAGTGAAAACATATTTAGAGAGTCATATTAATGATTTGAACCAAGTTAGTAAAAAAACATTATCATTATGGCCTACTACATATCAGCCACATTTTATGGGAATTGTAGTCTATTACTCCAATAATAACAGTTGCAGAAAGGTTATTCGTTTTGTGTTCTTGCACACGTACTTAATTACACTGATATCACATCACTTGATCATTCAATCATTTGAATGGGTATTGTAAGAGGGTGATATTCACCTCTACTCACGTAAAGAGAAAGTAAATGGGTTGTATGCTAGGAACTGTAGCAGGGAAGATGACCTCTGCACTGTGATTTGAATCAAGCAATAAATGCGTTGCCTCAGAAGTACTGAAAGTTCATTATTGGGGAAGTTTGCCTGTGGTGAAGAGAGCTAGTGTACATTTTCCATACCATTTAAGCCTCTCACAGGGACTGAGCTGTGGGTCGCTATATACTATGTTCCAGTTCTGTGTAGTCCAGGGCAGAAGTCAAAGAGAGAATAATGAGAAGCAGGTTCACTTTCATATGGATTCAGTGAATCCCAACAAGCTGAAACAGAGGAAATGCAGCTTCTGTTCCACCTCACAGTCTGGAAATTAGCCATTTCCAGGAGGAAATATATACTGCAATGCCCTTCCCATTACTCTAGGTTTAAAGGGAAGAATATAAAACTTGTCCAAAGTATAGGTATACTGTTTGGCACTTTAAATGGTTTCAGCACATACCTCTTTAGCTAAATGAGTGGTTCTTAAACTTAGGGCACCTATATATGTGCAGAGAGGCTGCTCCAATGCGCTGTAATAGTGCATCCAAGTAGACTTGACTGAGTTTGCTGGAGTGTGGCAATTACTGCACTCCAGCAGACTCCAGTGTCATGTTGAACGAGCTTTAGCTAAAGCGCCCCTGCCACCATTTTTCAGCGCAGGGATGCTGATACACGATGCTCCAGGCACTTTAATTAGAGCGGCTCTTGGAGCCACTCTAAAGCACCCTTGCTTCCCCCCCAGAGCATGTGTAAAAATGCCCTTAAGTTTCAAGGCACCCCTTGATAGACTCAAGGTACCACCCAGAAAATGTCAGGTTTTAGTTCTTAATTTATTTTTTACTACAGAAAAAATAATCCAGCAATTATTTTGTTGCAAACAATTGAGGAACACCACACTATGTCAGAACACTTCTAACACTGTGGATTTTTATTTGAAATCTCTGGGTTTATCTTACGAATCACGTTTTCACACCTAACTGTGCTAGCATTGCTTGGCTCTTTGTAGCATTCCTAATAGGACCTCTAGACACCCCAGGGTACTGTGGCACTGTGGTTTAAAATGGCTGATCTGTATCTTTAAACCAACACAACTGAGACTATTTCAGATTTCAGAGGATAAATATTACCAAATAAGTGGAAAGGACATCTAGCATAGAGATAAATAAAAAACATGCAAAACTAAAATCCTTTTGCTTATATATGGAATAAGTACATTAGAAGGAAGAAATTAGAACAGAAATCCTTCTCTTTCTTACTCTACACCATTGTGACCCTGCCCAGTTTCCATGATATAACATTTCAGTAAAATAAACAAGAGAAAGATAATACATATACAGTAAAAACTTGGCACTTCAGATTCCCCTATTACAGAGTTTTTGTGCCAGCGTTTTTTTTACCCCAAATGGCATACAACATATGCCATTGTTATCTTTGCTCAACTGCAAGAAGGAAAAAATTATTATTGAAACAAAAGAAGTGAAGGTTAAATTGTTTCAGGGCTCCTAGACAAAGCTGTAGTAAATATTATATATTTATGTTGTGCCCTTTTCCATAAAAAAGAATATATGACATTTGATCCAGAACCCTTGTATATCATGACATTTTGACAACATGTATACATTTTGCCTTGTTATTCATAAACACACATTTTCACCTTTCTGTTTTTATATTTTATCAGATATTTTTAATGCATTAGCTATTTGATGTTGATATTGGTAGTATTTTTTATTTATTTGCTGTTCCTAGAGTCCTTTAACTTTTATGATAAAACAAATTCTGTGAAATTCATGGGGTTCTGCTGACCAGTAGGAAGAAATTTGTAGTTCAATAATTCTAAGAGCACAGTAAAATATGAGTGCCAAATCACCTCTATCCTACTAGAGACTAACCTCGAAACCTTTCATTGGAACAAACAAACAATAAACACAATCCTTTTTTCCAGGTTTGTTTGTTGGTTTGGGGGGGGGGAGGGGTTGGGGTTTTTTTTTTACTGTTTTGCAATCCTGAGGTGAGATTTACACAAGATGAATGGCACCTCATTCTGTTAGTAGTTCTGCTGACTTACATGTGAGTGTTCATGGAGTGAGGACTACTAAATAAGGATGCCAGAATTATTCTTATAAGTTCTTCATAAGTATCATATACCTATGTTTCTGCTTTGAATATTTTCCTGAGACTCAAGATACTTGGGTTTCACCTTAGCCACAAATAACATTCTAATATTGTAAATGGACCCTGAAAATAATTCCTCATGTATCATATAATTCCTCCCTATTTATTGCGGGTGCCGGGAGGACAAAATCCATTCATCATTTGCTTAAAAAAGCATTCAGGTACTACAGTGTTTAAGTCATATCGGTAACAGACAGCTAGAAAGATTTCATTAAACTACAGCTTTTGCTTTACAGCAAACATTTTTTTTCATGCAAGAAGTTGCACAAGTACAGTCAAAGAGAAACTATTACATTCGCCTTCTGTACCATAATAAAGTATGAAATTGTAAGTAAGACCTTGGCCACACAAAACATTAGTTTAAAAAATGGGGGCATTTAACCAGAGGCATAACGAGAAATCTGCATCCCTGAGGCAGCTACAACACATGGAGAGAGCAGGGACTTCTGGCTGTCTCTGTGCCACTAGTGCAACTGTGTGGCTATCACCCCACCTTAGTTACCTGTGACCTCAGTCACTCTACTGTAGTTACCCTACAGGACTTACCACTTGCAAGTATGGATGACACATTGTACCTGTTTTATTTGTTTGCTCTTGTATATGAAATACAACCTGAGGGTGGACTTATAGCCAAACCCCCTGCTCAGAGCAGAATCATCCCTACTTAAACTGTCTCATCCGAGAGTTTACTCTTAAAAACTTCCAGTGATGGTGATTTCATATCCTCTCTGTTCCAATGCTTAACCACTCTCAAAGTGAGAAAGTTCTTCCAAATATCCAACCTAGATTTTCTTTTCTGCAATTCAAAATCATTATCTTATCCTGTTCCCTTGGGACACTGAAAATTGTCTATCACCATCCTTTTTATAACAATCTTTCAGTATTTGAAGAATATTATCAAAATCGACCTGACAAAACAGTAAGAGAGTAACTAAAGGCCAGGAAAAAAGCCTCATTGTGAAAAAATTCAAAGCATTTAGTCTATTCACTTCACCAAAGAAAAAGATGGAGTGACTTGATCACTGTATATAGGTATATACTTGAGGAGCAAAACTTTGATAAGAGCAGACTCTTCAATACAACAGGCAGTATGGTGGTAGTGAAATTAAGGCATGCTGCCCCCCCTCCCCACACCAGTCCTTGCTTCCTATCAAATCTACCTGCAGTCATCTCTTTTTCATAATATGCAGAATAAATCATTTTAACCTTTCCATTTTTCCTTGCAAGTTATATTTTCTAGACCTATAAACATTTTTATTTTTCTCAGCTGGACTTTTTCCAATTTATCCAAATCTTTCTTGAAGTATGACACTCAAAACTGGACACCACAGTATTCCAGGTAAGGCCTTACCAGTACTGAAGAGTGGAAGGAAGATATTCCTTCCCCCTACCCACTCCAACCCTAGAATTATCATGCTTTTTCATACTCTACAAGAATAGGGCCTGCACTAAATTTTAATCCTCTCCTTCAGGTTAAATTTATAGCTGATTCCATGATCTTGATTTAGTTTGCTTCAAACTGAGGTCATACAGTTCTTTTTACCAAAAGAATAACTCCAAGTATAAAAGTAAATGAATGAAGAAATAAAGAAACAAAATACTCTGAAGGCACTTTGAGGTCTTGTCATTTTAAAGAAGAGATTGGAAGAATATAGGTTACTTTGCTACTTTATCTCTTTATCAATCTGCTAAGCAGCATGGTAGTAGTCATTTACCCAGGAGAAAGGAATAAAGTACCCTAACAGTTGCTAGTTCAGACTGTTATTTATACTAAACAATGTCAATCCAAAGTGGTTTTATCTTTCAGCACTTCCTGTACATGGCAGGGGAATGGTTGGTGGAGGATGAAGTAGATGACAAAGTTGATGTATAGTAAAACAGCAAATGAATTTTCCTGGAAGGAATATATCCGAACTAATTATGTTGCTTTGTAGAATAATTAAAACATAGATGAATGAGAACATATGGAATATACTGTATGTACTATGGCTTCCTGTTGTATGAGATGTAAACTATACAACCCTTACAGGGCTTAGCCAGTAAATTAAGAGACTTTGCTCTTCATGTTTTCTAACTTCTTAAAAAAAAAAATTTCTGTCATAAGGTATTTTCTCTCTTGTCTTCTTTCACAAATACATGGTAGAATAATAAATTGTTACTTCAGTGTTGCTGTGTTAGTGCAGCAACTGTAAGCTGAATGTATTTAGCAGGTGCTATAAAAGCACCTGAAGATTTGAAGATACAAGTCATTAAGTAATACAAGGTAGTGTGTTATATTAATAGTATTGTTACTGGTGTGTGTATTGTGATGTGACCTTGCCATTTGCATAAACATGAAAAGGGTTTGTGAACTTTCCAAAAGTTGCCTTTAGAATTAATCAGTTAATATAAAACTGTATCTATTTAACCTTTCAGCATATACTGTCATATAGTCATTAGGGCTGTGTGAAGCTTCAGTAGCTGATTCGATTCTGCAGAGATTCTGCAGCCGAATCTCCGAATTCAAATCAAATCAAGAGACCCATTAAAAGCTCTGAATAGAATCAGGAGTCTCCAAATCAATTTGAAAAGATTCAGCCATAGACTAAACAGGCAGCAGTCCTTGAACAGGCAGCAGTCCTGTAAGAAACTTACCAGCTTACTGAAGCTGGTAAGTCTGTTGTGGTGGATGGAGGGGGGAGAAACGGGGCAGATCAACACCCCACAAGGCGAGGGAGGGATTGGGGCTGGGACAAGTTGCCCAGCCAGGGCAAGAGGGGCATGGGACTCAGGGTGGGGGGCTCCCACCACTGCATGCCGCCATGTGCCACCAGTTCAGGAGGTCATGGGAGCAAGTGTGTGCCCCTAGATATGCGTGAGCCAGGCTGGGTTGGGCTGCACTCCGGGAGGCTAGCTCCAGCTGCACACTGCTGGATTGTGCTCCATGGGGCAGGTGCAGCCAGGGCTGCATTCTGGGTGGCTAGCCCCAGATGCAGCCCGGATTGAAGCCCTGGCTGCATCCGCCCCACAGAGTGCAGTGAAGTGGGGAGGTTGGTGGGGCTGCAGCCATGCTAAAATTCCCCATAGGCCCTGCCATCAGCTCCACTCCAATCCAGGTGCACACACCTGCCCCCATGCCCTGCTACTGCTCGCCAGCCGAGGCAAAGCCACTGCTTGTCTGGGGGGGCGGGGGATGGGGATGGGTGAGTGGCAGGAGGCAAAGCCCCCACTCTCAATGCTTTCTGCCTCCTGTCCAGAGTGTAGCTTGGCCCAGTCTGCCCCATACAGATCTGAGGGCACGCGCCCACTCCCATGCCCTCCCAGACCAGTGCTGCGAGGCAGTGGCAGGAGCCCCCCTCCCCAAGTCCCATGCACCCTCACCCCAGCTGGGCAGCTTGCCCCAGTCCCAATTCCTCCCTCACTGTGGAGGCATTGATCTGCCCCCTCCCCATGTCTCTTCCCTCCCCCCACCACAATGGGACTTACCAGCTGGAGGTAGCTGTGTCCAGCATCCTCAAGCACTGCTGCCTTTTTAGTCTATGGCCAAATCTCTGAATTGGACCAAAACGAATTGGGGCAGTGACTCAAAACACGGAATTGAATCACTGTCCCTCCGAATCAGCTGAATCTGAATTAAATACTTGCTGCTTCATGAAGACCTAATAGTCATGGTCTTTTCAATGCATCATTAAAATGTTACAGTAAATAATAACAAAACTACTTCAGTGTAATAGCTGAAACTAGAGATTCATAGAAAAACATAAAGAGGTAGCATTGGAAGGGTTCTCCAGAAGTCATCTACACCAACCCCCTGCCTAAAACAGTATCATCCCTATCCAAACCATCCCATACAACCATAATCTAAACTCTACATAAAACTACCCTCAACCCTGACACAATTAAGGCCTAACACCCTAATCTCCCACAGGTAAAGCACGGCAGCCGATCTGCTGCTTTTATAAAATGTTGTCAATATATACTCAAGAGATCCCAGGAATTGGACTACCCTCCCTCCTCTTCCTCCCCCCTCCCCCCCACATACTACAGAGAAAGGCTAAAACCCTTGCCATCTATACCAGTTTAACCACAGGGTAAAATTCCTTCCTGACCCAAAATAGAGTGATCAATCTAACCCTGAGCATAAGGGAAAGACCCTCTAGCTAGAATCCTCTAGCTTTGCCCCTAGCAGGGGAATCATCACACCCCAGTTGAAGTCTCAAGCCTTACCTATAGCCAACACCCAATGCCTCTGGAGAGGCTTAAAAACACCCTGGCACATATAGTAGAAAAGGTGGAAGAAAGAGTCAGGAGTAACCAGCAAAGTCCAGAAGCATGGGAAATATCCATGTTAGAAAATAGGCATAGCTATGCCTAGATCATCCCTGACTAGTGGTTGCCCAGCCTCTTCTTGAACACCTCCAGTGATGGAGAATCCACAACTTCCCTAGGCAGTCTATTTTACTGCCTCACTAGTCTTACAGTGAAAAAGTTTTTTCTGGATATCCAGTCTACATTTATTTTGCTGCAACGTCAAGTGACTGGTCTGTGTCCTCTTTTTTGCAGCAAGAGAGAAAAAGAACTTTCACTCTTCTTTATGGCAGCCTTTCAAGTATTTGAAAACTGCTATCATGTCCCCTCTTAAGTGCCTTTTCCACAAGATGAACACCAGCCTCTACACTTACAACTTGCCTTCCAAGCCCTGATCATCTTTGTTGCCTACCTCTGGACTCTAACTTCTCCTCATACTTTTTAAAATGCAGAGCCCAGAACTACACACAGTACTCCAGATGAGATGTAATCAGTGCTGAGTAGAGAGCCATTATCAGTGGGTCTTGCACCTAACATTGCTATTGATGCAGCCCAAAGACATATTCACCTTTTGTATGGCTATATCACACTGCAGACTCATACTGAGTCTGTGGTCTACTAAGACTCCCAACTCCAATTCCACAGAGCTGTAATCCATCCTGATATCCTCCATTTTGTATTTGGATTACTCCTCCATAGATATAGCAACTTTCCTTGGTCAGCATTGAACTTTGTACTGTTAGCTCTTACCACAAGAAGCTTTATATGCCAGCATCCAAATTGCTAATACAAGTGTTGAAAAGCAATGGGTACAGAGCAGACACCTGTGGGAATCCACACAAAATCTCCTACCATTCTTACATGAATGAGTTAATAATTATCTTTTGCTTATGGCTGTATAGACAGTTATCTATCCATATTGTAGTAATTTTATCCAGTCTACATTTCTTCAATTTGGTTATGAGAAGGTCATGTGAAATCTTGTCAAAAGCCTTGCTGAAGTCCAGATACACTATGTCCACAGCATTTCCTTCATCCACCCAAGTTGTTCCATTGTCAAAGTAGATCAGGTTTGTCTGACATAATTTGTTTTTCATAAATCCATGCCAATTCCTTCTGATCAGGCACCTACAAAGACTTCCTTAGGATATGGTCCAGTAACTTCCTAGTTATTGATGTTAGGCTAACCAGTCTGGTTCATCCTTCTTGCCTTTTTAAGAGAGAGGCATTACATTGGTCCTTTTCCAGTCCTCTGGTACCTGGCCTATCTCCCACAACTTCAAGAAGATGGGAGCCAAGCCCTCCAAGATCTTCTCTGCCTCTTCCTTCAAGACCTTGGGATGAAGCTCATTAAGCCCTGCTGACTTTAATTCATTCAGAACCAACTAAAGCCTTTGGAACAGCTCTTTTGTTATCTCCTCCCTCAGCTTGCCCCCATTCTTATACAGATAAACCCTGCTAGGTCTTTGGTAGCTTTGTTTCTTTTTCTTTCTTTCTTTTTTTTTTTTTTGTGAAGGCTGAGGCAGAGTAGCTTTTGAGTAGCTGTGCCTTCTTTGAATATTTGGTTAGGAGTTCCCCCTAGCTTGTTAATAGAGGAACCACAGCTTCCTTAGTCCTTCTTTTCTGGCCAACTTACATATAGAACTTCTACTTGCTGTTCTTCACCAGGTGCAGCTCATTCTTTATCTTTGCCTTCCTGATTTTGTCCCTGTAGGTTCTTGCTATTTCCTGGTATGGGTCCTTGGTGACCTGCCCATTCTTCTATTGAATGCATGCTATTCTTTTGCATTTGAAATATTTTAGAAGATCCTTGTAAAGCCACACTGGTCTCTTCTATTTTCCTTGTGCTTCCTTCATGTTGGGACAATTTCTTGTTGAACTTCCAGTACTGTGCCCCATAGAAGTTTCCCAGCCCTCCTGGGCACCTTTATTTTTCAGTCTATCCTCCCAGGGTGTGACGGCCAGAACCAGAGGGATTAATAAGCAATAAATATGTGCTTCTTAGAGGCATTTGTTATTTTGCCTAAACAGGTAATATTAGTTAATATAAAGCTTGTAAGTTTGTAAACTGCAAATGTAACTTGTCTGTCATAAATTTAACCAAAATGATAAAATTAACTGTTCATGGAACTGACTGGGCCCCATAGGCAAAGCTGTAGATGTGAAATTAGCTGACCTAATGGTTTCTGCTTAGGGTTCAGGTTTGACAATAAAAAACTGAATCCAACTGCCTGGCACACCCAACACATTCCAGGAAAGCACATCCCAAAAAAGCATATACAAATGAAACCTAAAAGGGGTTGGGGCTTAGGTGGAGCAATTTCAAACCTAAAGGTGCTGCATTATAATTTGCTTATTGGATAAACCCAAGTCTGGGTAGTAACCTTTTATGATAATTTTTAACACCTTTCAATCCCATAGGGTAACAGCTACAGGGCAACATTGTGAGTGGCTCTAAAGCCGACAGCTTAGCATAAGACTAGGTATAAAAAGCATGTGCATCAGGTAACCAGCAGGAAGGAGGGAATAGAATGGTAATTTCTGTTCCACGCCCAGATCCCGGACTCCTGGCGTGAGTGAGGATCGGATCCTGATCAAGGGACCTTCCCCAGTAATCCCTCTGACAGCGTCGATCGGGGACACCTGACTTTGCTGGAATCACTTGACATGTACCTGGCATTGAGGGACTATCGATAAGTTGCCAATCCATGTCTGCCTATCTATTGTTTTGAACAGCCCAGTGGCTAACACCCTCACAGTGCCCAGTTGGCCTGTGACAGAATTGATTCATCTATCTGTTGTTATTATCTGTTATTTACTATTAGCTCTTTAATACTGCATTATCTGCTTATCACATTTATCTTTCTGTTAACTATTGTGTGCGTGTAAGCTATAATAAATTTTCCTTTACTTCACTCCCAACTTTGCCTCCTCGATCCGAAACTGAATCAAACACCCCAGTTGGCCTGTGATAAAATTGATACACTCACAGTGCTCAGCTGGCCTGTGACACCAGGGCACCATGCCTATTAGCTCCTTGAGTCATAAGAAATATACCTTTTTGAAATCTACCATCCTAATTTTTCTGACCTCATGCTTTCCCTGTCTCAGGATCTGGAATTCTAGCATATTGTGATTGCTTCCTCCCAAGTCACCCATCACCTTCACATCATCTACCAGGTCTTCCCTGTTGGTCAGGACACAATCCAAGATAGTTGATGCCATAGTTGTATCCTCCACATTCTGGAAGAGAAACTTGTCCTTCACACAGGTTAGGAACTGGCTCACAAGGCTGTTGGGGGGAGGGGGGAACGAATTGGGGCAACCGCCCCAGGTTCTGTGCCTTGCGAGGCCCCGCAGAGCCAGATACAGAGGCTACAGCTGCAGTTTAGCCCACCCACCTACCCGGTGGGTTGGATGGCTCTTTGCTTGTTTCGGCCGGAGGTTCTGGCTGCCACCATATCTGGTGTGACAAGGCTTTCACTCCCCGGTGTAAGTGTGCCATGGGACTGGGAGGGGGGGCCCCACACAGGCTGCTTTGCCCTGGGCCATGCACCCTGCTCAAATCAACTCTGCTGGTTTGACATTTTATGTTTGGTTATATTGTTCTTCCAGCAGATGTCAAGAAAATTGAAGTCTCCCATCAATCACTACCATTCCATAGCTTTTGGATAGATTTGTCACCTGCTTCAGGAGTGCCTCATCCACTTCCTCTTCCTGATTAGGTGGTCTATAATAAATCTCCACCATTATATTGCTACCATGTTTTTCACCTTTACCCAAATGCATTCTTTTTTGCTGTGCATGAAACCTGGTTTCCCATGAGCCAGGGAACAAGTGTATGTGTTTTTGACCTACAAGGCAATGTCACCACCATTTCTCCTAACCCTGTCCTTTTGAAAAAAACTGTAACTCCCAATGTTCACTTTCCAGTCATAAGAACTATCCCACCAGGTCTTAGTAATACCAATCAGATCATAGTTCTTTTCACAGGCTGCAGCTTTCAACTCATCTTGTTTATTTCCCATACTTCTCATATTTGTATACATGTATCTGATGTATTTTGCATTTTGACTTTCTCACTTCCTTTTTGTCCCCCTGGTTGTAGTCCTGTAGCTCTCTGACCTTTTCCCAGAGTTATGTTGCTTCTTCAAGTCCTTTCCACTGTGGAGGGCTTTGATCACCATCCCGTGAAACCTAGCTGAATGCCCTCCCTACTAGGTTGTCCAAGCAATGCCAAAATATGTTCTTCCCTGTTCTCATCAGATTAATCTTGTCATTCGATATCAGTCCTCTCCCAAGAACATATATCCCTTGAAGAGGCCAAAGCCTTCACATCTGAGCCATGCATATATTTCCAGGAAACAATGGTCTCCACCTGGACCCCTGAATTCCAGGGGATTGATGAAAGCCTCATAATTACTGATGATCTGTTCAGTATTATTCCCGACAGTATTGTTGATGCCTATGTGGACCAGTAGGAAGGGGTAGTGGTCCAAAGGATGGATGAGCTTTGGCAGACTCTGTGACACTTCCTTGGCCCCCAAATCTGGATGACAAATTGGTACCTCAGTCCCCCATGGAAGGGAGTCACCAACTACCATGCTTCTCTTCATTCTTGGTCCAGTGGTCCTAGGCCCCCTGTCTTTGGAGCCTTGTACTTCCTGCTATCTATGCTGATGCCTCCTCTGCCTCATGCCTGCTGATGTCCTCTTCTCTGCCTCTTCCTCAGCATTTCCATTAAAGTGCTGTTAGGAAAGTGTTAAAAATGATTTCCAAAATTATTTTCGTTCATGTGTCTATCCCTTCAGCTTTCAATAGTATAATTAATCTTAAAGCATGTCTTCCCACCCAGCACACTCAGCATTTCATCCCTAATGTTTCAGGGAATTTCTGAAATCAAATTTAAATAATCTATAGTGTATCCAGATATATCTATGGAGAGTTTTAGTTTTAAAATAATGAAGAGTGGTAGAACATGATATACTGTTAATGTTTTTACAGGCTAGCTGTCATTCCTTGCCCAACATACTCAGTCTAATCCCACAAGTCTATTTAATTCTAGAATTATCAGCCAAATCTTATACCTCAATAGTCAAATGCCCTTGACAACAGCTAACCAGTAACTCTTAGTATCACATTTGGGAATAGAGGTTTATATGGTATCTGCATTGTCCTAAGTGTTGCAAAATATGCTGTTCAAAAAAGCCTGTAACCGAGAAAAAAAAAAGAAATTTTTTTGAGTAGGACTGTTTCTTCAAGCTATGGAAAATAGGTTATTTATCTTCAGTCAGTTCTCCAGCCCTGTAAGCACCTGACTGATTGAAATCAAGAGTTATTCAAAGATTTTTAAAAAATTAAGGCTTGTCCACCTGTTGCTGCCTGTTATTTCACCTGCTATTAGGTGTGTAAGTGGGCTCAGGTGCCACAGTATTCTACCATACTTGAGTCCCTGAAAACCTGTTAATACAGCTGCTTTTGTAACAGCCTAAATCTTACTTTTGGGACTGAGTCACAAAGCAGAGAGGAGGAGGGTGACCCACTCCCTTGCATTAGTAGTTTTTTCATGTATCAAGCAGCACAGAATATAGAATGACTCTTAAGTGCACTTATGTACCTAATAGATGGAATAGAACCTAGCCATGGAACTCTTATGCCTTGCCGGAGAACCAGCTGAAACAACTCCCATTCACTTCAACAGGCTTTGCATTAGGCCTTAAATTACTATCAGAGAAGAAAAAGCAAACTCATGTTATACAACTTACGCAATTAAAAAAAGGCATTTGTCATCTAGAATCAAATATAGGATTTCATTTTAAAGGGACTAGTAATCTTATAAGTAGACCATAGCCTTTAAAAAGTAAAATATAGACTTAAAATGTCTCAAGACCCAGAAAATTGGAGTTTTAATAGCCGATAAACAATAAATCAAAGGACACAGATTAAAACAAAAACATTTTTAATAGAAGTCTGGCAAAATCCACTACTTTGGTTTTGCCAAAACTATCTTAACAGAGACAAGGATAAATGAGGTCATTTATATTGCCAATCAGTACATAATGACGTATATACCTATTAATAGTAGCAGAAAACAAGCCCAATAAAACAACGTTATTTGAGCATTTCAGATATATGCAAAATACTATCTGTGCTCACACAGTATTCAGAAAAAATGCTAATGGACAGTGAAGGTGACTTATTTGCTTCCTAACAAGGCAAATTCCCTTTGCATTTGTGTACACTCTAACACAGTAAAATTTCAGAGTTCCATGAAAAAGTAAAGGGTTACTTCTCCAAACAGTATAACTTTCACTGAAGTCATGTATCTGTTTATACTATCTGAGAATCTGGCTCAAAGTATTTTTGGTTTACTTTTAATTTGGTTGCTTAAACATAACAACTTAACAAGACATGAACATAGCCATTTTCATTGTAGCCACAACTTCAGTCAACTGGGAAAACATACTAAGTTTAACAAAATTGCAGAGCCATATCCAACACTATACGAGGAACTTGGTGTTATAGGTCCTAACAACCTTTGGCAAAAAAACTAGCTATAGTTGGTCACTCACGCAAGTCATGGGACTTGGTCCTGCAATTAACTTGCCAAAACAATCATAAACCAAGGAAGGAAGTGGGCTACAGTGGGCTCGTCAACATGTGCATTGTGCTTTTCCTAATGGACATTAAAATTTAGCACCTCCAATGTGAGGTACTAAATAAATGCCCATTAGGCTTCCCTAGTGCACAGTAGCACAATCACACACTTGTTAGGTGATGCTTAATGAGAAGTAGAGACTATTTAACTGCACATTAGCATAATAGCATGTTTTTTTGTGTGCTGCTTTCATGTACAGTAAAAGAGGCTACTGCGCATTAATGAGCATATATAGACATGCTCAATGAAATAATATGTCTGCCTTTATATAACAACGCAAAATTCTGGACAAAAATGAAGTTCATTTCCTACATATGGGGACTTTTTACCATCTTGAACTTCCCCCAAGTCTGACGAAGGGCACATGAGCGCGAAAGCTTGCAGAAAAAAAAAAAGATTTTTTTTTTTTTGCAATTTCTCAGTTGTTCTAATAAAAAGTATAATTTTGGAACCAAAAGTTTTAGATTTTTGCATTTCTTTTTGTGTAACAATGAAATATATAATCCTTCCCCCTCAAACACTACTACAATCTAACAATAAAACCCAAGGTTATGCTCTTCAGCCCTATACATCAATTTAGGAACAGTAAATGGCCTCTGCTAACCAGCTGTTCCCCCAATGGACACCTGCTAAACAGCTGTGACTAATAAAGGAACTGATATAAGCCTCCCAAACTGAGCTTCCCTAATACACTGAGAAAGAAGAAAAAAAACCTATACTGCCAAGCCAATTTGTTGCATGGGCATATTCCTATCTGATCTCACTAGGTGTTCTGAAAGAATCTGAAGCACTGCAAGAGACCAGTTTAAATGCCAAGTTAGCAATCAAAAACTTTGCCCAGATCAGACTAAACTACCTGCCTGAGAGGGCAAGAAAGCAAGAAATAGCCTACTTCCTTCTGTTTCTGAACCATCTGCCAACAGCTGGAGGTAGGGGCTACCAAGGAGAAACCCTGACAGCATCTACCTGAATCAATGAGCACTGAAGCACACAGCACTTATGAAACTTCAGCTTGTGCAGTATGATGCAGTGAGCATCTTCTCAGCAGTATACGCTATCACAAATATATAAGACCTGTTTTCTGTTCCTCGTTTCTCCATACCAGCTTCCCACAGAATTTCAAATGAAGTTCATCATCTCAATCCTTATCATCAATTTATTCCATTATCTGAGCCCATGATATCCATAAAAATGAATGAAGACAATGATCAATTTTGCACCTCTGGTCCAGTACACCTGTTTACAGTAAGGGAAGCTTGTCTGTGCAGGGCTGGTCTGAGACTTGAGAACAAACACAACCAGGATCCAAGACAATCACAAATTTAACTATCTGCCTCTTTAAAAGTAAGGCAAATTTCTTTAACCTGGCTTTCTCTCACATAAAGACTTAACAACCCATTGAAAAGAAAATGAAAAAGGAACCAAAATAGAGCAAACCAAAATAAATCCTACCAACATAAGACATTTCATTGCACACAATTCTAATCCTCCATACATCACTCCTGAAAGATGACAAACAACAAATAAATGACAGAAGTGTAGTCACATTTTTTCATATAACACTGGAAGGTCCTATGGTGATGAATGCAATATAAAAATGCGTAGAAAGTAGGGCTGTGCAAGGCTTCGGACCACGCTTCAGATGCGGAGAAGATTCGGGTGCTTCAGATGCTGAAGCAGCGCGTCCGGATCGAAGCGCTGGCTTCTTAGGCTTTCCGAGTTTTGCCTGTCAGTACCTTGATGTGCAGTTCCCCTCCACCTACCTTCTTGAAACTTGGCAGGTTTTGTGGCCTCAGCAGGTCCCCCTGCCCCCCTAGTGGTATAACACATACACGTGACATGAGTTTTGCTTGCAAGAATGAGGGGTACAATTCCCCTCAAACCCCTGCACTGATTTTCTTGAAACTTGGCAGGCTTCATGTTCTCATCAGAGGCTACTGCCCATGTAAGTTTCATCCAAATTGGACGAAAAACAACAAAGTTATAGATATTCCATTGATTCCCCATTATACCCTATGGCTGGATCTCCGAAGCTTCGGCTGAATTGAAACGGGAAACTGATTTAGAACTCCGGATTGGATAACTGGCATCTGAGCACCTGGATCCAAAGCTGAATCAAATAGCTGCCTATTCACACAGGCCTAGTAGAAAGGAGATGAGATGACATCAGACGATACTTTGCCATGCACAAACTGTTCTCTCTCACTAGGTAGACATATAGGAAAAAGAAATATGACAACAAACAGGGTATGCATGATTTATAATACAGATGTCCAGTTTCTGAGCAGCTGGGGACCACATGCCCCTCAGGCCATATATGTCTCCCAAGCTTCAAGCCCTATGGCAGGGCTCCACCCTGCTATGTCATGCCACTGGGCCATACCTGCTGTACAGAGGCCCAGGCCCCTAAAATTACTGGGTCTTGTGTCCCACCCCACCTGCTAGAATGGAGGCAGGAAAAGGGAGGGGAAGCCTAGAGAGCCAGCAGAAGCAGCAGCAGGAGACTCAGGGAGTGGGGCCCAGCCTGGGGTCTGCAAGCAAACCCCTCCCCAGCAACATGAGGTCCATGGACTGTCACAGGCCAGCTGGGCACTGTGAGTATATCAATTTAGTTGCAGACTGACTGAGCACTGCAACTTTATTAGCCACTGGGCTTTTTGGTTCGGGATCGAGAAGGTGATGTTGGAAAGGAAAGAAATGACAAGTTTTACTTACAAAAAGGAATGAATTTTACTTATGACAACAAAAGACACAGTTTGCATATGTAATAGTTATCAAAAAGGTTAAGCTAATAAACAAACAACATAATACAGGTTAAAATTGACAGAGACAATTGTCCCGGGGGGATGAACCAAGCCCCAGTGTCACGGTGGGCCGGGGTGGCTATTGACTACAAAAACAGGCGGGATTCTTGGCGATGGAGTACTGAGCCTCTCGGCACGGTTTCTTAAACAAGGTAGGTTTATTTGACTTATGCTTTTTAGGCGCAGGCAGAGTGATTCTTCAGTTACAGTGGTGCGATGGCACGAACAAACAACAACACAGGGGTCCGTTGGTCCACAGGGTTCTTGAGCCAAGCCCTTGCTATCTAACCCGGAGGCTAGGGGCGGCTGCCTGGCTCAATAGTCCTAGGACTGGTCAACGGCTCATAAAAGGGATGAACTAACACACAGTAAACAAAACTGTAACCCGTTGAGGATAGCGAGACGTGACGCCAATCAGATGGTTGGAGATAGCCGTGGAGATAGCCGGAGTTGAGCCGAAGTGTGCGGAGTTGAGCCAAGCCGTGGTCAAGAATCGAAGCTAAGGTTGGTTAAACGTCAGGTAAGTAGGAAGCTGGAGACAGCGGGAACTGTCGCAGGCTGAAGTCGAAGTCAAAATCAAAACAGTTCATAAACCGGAGAATC
>NW_017729026.1:47690128-47693332 GCF_001723915.1 Gavialis gangeticus | reverse complement strand
CCCCTCAGTCAGGATCTGGTCCTCACTCTCACAAGGAGTAAGAGAGATCCGTGGGGGTATGGGACAGCAATGACCCTTCTGGTCCGTCCTTGCCGAGGGTTACTATGATGCATGTGCTCTTTTATATTCTAATTATGCTAATTTTAGTTATGTAGCTATTCATAATATTGCTTTATAGCTGCTATCCTATGGGGTTAAAAGGTGTTAGAAAGTATTATAATAAGTTACTGCCCAAGCTTGGGTTTATCCAATAAGCAAATTACAATACAGCATCTTCAGGTTTGAAATTAACATTACTCCACCTAAATCCAGCCCCGTCAGAACTCTGCTTCTGACTATGCTTTTTTGAGATGTTCTTTCTTGAAATGCACAGGATAAGCTGAGCAGTTGAATCCAGTTTTTGTCATCATCAAGGCTAAATTCTAAGCAAGAAAGAACTATTAGGTCAGCTAAATTCACAGCTATAGCTTTATCTTTGAGGCCTAGTCAGTTCCACAAACAGTTACAAGTTACATTTGTGGATTACAAATATACAAGCTTCACATTAGACAAAAGTTCCAAATGCCTCCAAGAAGCACATATTTATTGCTTATTAATTTTTTTGGTTTTGGCCATCACAGTGGACCATGAGTTGGATGGTTCTGATTTATTAAAGAAAATAAATAAAAGAGAACATCTGATAGAAAGAAATAAAAACACCAGCATGAGTTTCACAGAGAGCATGCTATTATACTACTTTGCTCCAAATCGGATTTGGAAAATAAAATCTTGCTCTTTATTTTCCCATTCAAAAAGATAAAATTGTATATTAGTGAAAAGGAGAGGTTCATCATCCTACATGTAGTTCAAGAGTTCCCTTGAATATTTTTGCATTTTTTCACTTATGAACTATAACACATGTGGGTCCTCTTAGGGCTTTATTTTGTAGCTAATTAAACAAACAGTACATTTCCCATTGATTTCTGGGGGGGAGGGGGCGGGGAGAGGTGGCAGGATTCAGGACAAGAAATGTGCCAGAACCCAAGGGATTAGAAAAGAGTAGGTATAGAAAGCACTGACATAACAGTAACAAATCTGCAATGAAGTGCTGGGATTCTAAAAAAGTTTGAGAAAGTAGATTTAGATTTATAACAACAGAACAGGAGAGTTAGGGACAAAAAACCAGGGCATCTTTAAAATAGAGCTTGATAAATATATGAAAGAGGTCATAGGATAGAGTTCTCTGCCATACCAGAGCACTGGACTTGATGATCCAGAATATCCTTTCCAATCTTATGTTCCAATTTGAGAAGATGCTTGGAATCAGAAGACCATAGTCTCTGTTAATCTGTATAGTTTCTAGTACGCATTTTATCAGATTCTTTTTAGTAAGCCAGTTGCAAATATTTCTAGGGGATACAATTTCCAGAAACTTATAAGTAGTGCAGAATGTTAATTTTTTAAAACTTTTTTTACTACAATACATCATTATTTTAAATTTGTCTTTTAAAACTCATTACCATATTAGGATGAGCACTCAGACGCAAGATACTAACCGCAGCTCCTGATGTCATTCTTTCAGTATAGAATATGGCAAGATGATATGGAGCAAAGGATTTGTCAGTAGCGCACAGGTCAAAAACTAGCAGTTCTTGATACTTATTTAGAAAACTACTTATGAAACATGGAAGACTGTTCCAAAGCAAATCTAATATCAATCTTATAAAAAGTAAAGATAGACTGTAGTTATCATCTGTTAAATCCAATATCTATTCCATTATGGAACACATATAAAGAAATTATAACTAAATATCTTGAGGATTACAGAATCACAATCAGAATGGATTTATAAGGAACAAAACTAAAACCAGATAAACTTAATTGCATTTTTTCTAATAAAATTACTGATTCAGTTGATGAAGTAAATTCAGTATAATTTATTAGACTGTAGAAGAACCCCCAGAGAAGTTCAGAGCAGGTGAAAAGTGTTCAGGTCATTTTGTACTAAACTAGCCACTGTATTTGTACATTTACTATAGGGAAATAACCCTGAACTAATGTGAGAATAGACTAAATGATCCAATTGCACATGCTATTATACCTAAAAAGTTGTGTTCAATAAAGTCCCAAATGAACTCCCACTGAAGGCAATGGAAAGCCCAAAACTGGAGATGGATCAGATCAAGTGATTCTAGTTAATTATTTTCATACCTATAGAAAGATTAAGACTGGCCTAGTCATACTTTGTGTGGTATTGCTTCCAGTTAAAAATAGACATCGTAGTTTGAACACACTGGTTTACTTTTTAGTAGGGATGCTAAACACTTGCATTACTTCCTAGTCTCTTCTCCATTTGTAGAACTCATCAGCCTACCCACATTTTGAGACCCTCCCCCACAACAAGCAAAATCTCTATGCCTCATTTCCGGTTCATTCAAAATGATGCAATTACCATGTGTGTTGTGGCATACTGCCACCTTGTGGATTGCTTATGTCTTTTAACAGGAAGTGAAAAGGAAGGAGGAACTTGACTCATACAAAACTTAGATATCCTATAGCCTTTAGATATTCTATAAGAATTTTATAAAGTAAATTCCAATGTGGTGGTTCTATTATAGATTCAACAATTAAAGTGTTTAATAGAAAACAGATAGACTTTGTTTCCTCACAAATACACCACTGATTTTTTAATATTTAAATAGGAAGGGTTCATGTTCCAACTTCCATAGCAGGGGTGGGCAATTATTTTGGGCAGAGGGCCGCTTACTGAGTTTTGGCAAGTCATTGAGGAGCACATGGGTAGCCCCACCTCTTGGTAGGTGCCCTGCCCCCGGTCAACATCTTGGGACTGGAAGTCCTGTCCCTTAACCCCTGATCTTTGACAGTAGAAGTCCCTCCCCCCCTTGCCCCCTGGAAGTACTCCTTTTAGCAAAGGGGTTTGCCATCTTGAAACCAGAAAAATACCAAATTATATTCTAAAAATCAAATATACCACAACATCCATTAATTTCATTTTTAAAATATTGTTGTCCTGATTTACATGTGTTTCTGTAGTGCACATAGAGGTGATAGTATAATAGCTCAAAATGAAGTCCTACTCTTGTATATTGTGGGAGGGTGTGGGGGTGTGTGTGGGTGTATGTGTGTGTATGTGTGTGTGTGTGCATGCATGTGCGTGCTTGTGTGAGACAGATTAGTGAGGGGTGGGTATGGGTGTTGTAGGGG
>NW_017729026.1:47685181-47690117 GCF_001723915.1 Gavialis gangeticus | reverse complement strand
AGACAGATTAGTGAGGGGTGGGTATGGGTGTTGTAGGGGGCTGTGACTATGGGGGGAGGGTGGCTAGGGAGCATTGTGGCTTGCATGGAGGGGGACGGTTTGCCCACAGTACCCCCCCCCATGGCAGGCAGAGCTCTCACCAGCAATTCTCCAAGCCTAGGGTCCACACTCCTGCTGCTCCTGGCCCCGGGGCACCAGCATGAGCATCATACTCCTGCTCACTGCTACTTCCCCTTGATTTGCCACCACTGCCCTTCTCCTGGTGCTTCCCTTTCCCCCCTCCTCCCCAAAGTTCACTGCTCTGGCACCATGTCCCAGATGCTCCTGCATTCCTGGTGCTGCAGCTGGGAACCACATGGTGCCAGAGTAGCTGAATGGTAGGTGGGGAGTGGGGAAATGGCTGCAGCAGGTGGGAGGAAAGGGGCAGTGAGCAGGTGCGTAGTGCACAGCAACAGCTGGGCAGGAGCATGAGGTCCACACCAGTGCACTGGGGCCAACACTGGTGGGCCCCAAAGTGGGGTGGCAGGACTTTGCATCAGGAGGGAGATGGCACAGCCAGCTTGGTTCCATACAGCCACTGCTGGCCCAGGCTCCGTGCTTCTGCTTCCACACCCTGGGTCTCACTAGTGCTGGCCCTGGTGCACTAGTGCAGGCCCTGCGCTCCCTCCCAGCTGTTGCCACACACTGTGCCCACTCACTGCCCCTTCCCCCGGCCTGCCAGCTGCTCCAGCACCACATGGTTCCTGGCTGCAGCACCAGGACCTCAGAAGCCAGCCTGACCCAGCCCTGAGGACTGGAGTGATCACTCATAGTCCTTCACTGCTTCCCACCCCCCTCCCCCCTTCTTATCTGCATTCCCCTCCAGTGCAGGGAGGCAGGAACAGTCCCAGGTCAGAAGCCCCTGCCTCAGAAGCCCTTGGTAGGTGTGGTGGGGAAGGGTAGTGAGGGGCCAGATTTACTGCTGCAGCTGCTTAGTTCTTCTGCTGGCTCACCCTGGGTCCTACTGTCCCTGGTTCCTGTAATCCTTGACAGGCAGCCAGGGACAGATAAGTATTACTTTTCTAATATTTTTAGGGGCCACACAAACCAGACAGAATGGCCCATCAGACCAAATGCAGCCTGCAGGCCACATTTTGCCCTCCCCTGTTCTATAGGGTAAGAAATTCCAGTATGCTTTCCATGGGTCTGTTAGATTGTTTCTTATGTTTCATTTACAGTTATAAAATTCTGTTCAAGTTTTTTTAACTTAACCTAAACTTAAGGGGGGAAAAAAAACCCTGAAGGCCACCCAACCACCAACTGAGCATAAAAGGAAGGTAGTGGAAATAGTACTGGGTTACTTTCAAGTTGCATTTGTATTTAAAAAGTCAAATTGGGAATCATTCTGTGTTCGTAATTTAGCTTTTTAAATACAAAAAACATAACTTCAAAGCATCCCTGCTGACTTTAAAGTGCTGTAGCATGCAGTGACCAGGTGAGGGAGAAATGGGGCCTTTTTCTTTTGAAGTTCAGATATCCACAATCAGCAGTACTTTATATGTTCCTTTCTTCAAAGAAGAATGCAGTATATTCCTGTTCCGTTCCTGCCGCTACGTGCAGCAATTCTTCAGAGGTTCCTAGCCTCCTTTCAAGTTTTGCCTTAACTTACGAAGGCAAATTAGAAGTATTAAAACTTCAGAAGATGGACTTCTGAACTGTTATTGAACACTGCTGCTAGGCAGGAGGGATGGGGAAAGAATTGTATATTCTAAACTGACTTTTCTACTAAGCTTGCAGTAGGTTTTGAACAATTCATCAGAAGAGACTGTAGCGAAAAATTGGAACTTTTTTAGATCTTTTTATTCTAATTTTGTATTTTTTCCACCCAATTTTAATTAAACAACTTGAGGCCAAATCCAGAATTCTTCTCTCAGACAAGGGCAAGCAAGGTCTCAAGAAATTCAGTATTCCCACTAATAACTGGGAGAACCCTGCCCACAACTGTTTGGTTTGGAGAAGCCAGGTCAAAGCTGGTACAGTCACTGTGGAGAGCCATCAGAGAGCCCAAGCTGAGGCCTTTAGGTGAGCCAGAAAGCAGACTGTTTCAAACTCCATCTGATGAGTGGACCTGTAGCTACTATAGGAAGCCTTGCTCTTCTCCCACACCACTGCCTAGTACCACTGACTGACTAAATGACTTTGTCATGCTTCCTTTCATCTGTCAAGATGTTGGATGGCCATAACTCTCTCAGAGAAAAAACACAATAAAGTAAATGTGCCTAACCCTGTACTCATTGATATCAATGGTAATATTCTCAATTTTTTCAGTACTGTTTGATTAAGCCCAACAAAAAGGGGTCTATGAGAAAAGATTTAGGATTACTCTAAGTGTCCTGTTTTATTTTAATTATAATTGTACAAGACCATTCTATAAACCCAGTGTAATATGTATGCTACACTGTAATAATTTACACATTGCACTTGTAATGACACACAACCTCACTGCCATCATGCAAGATACGAATTTAGGCAACATAATTCACATCTTGTCATGTATTATGGCTTTATCATCCCTTTCCCAGTAATACCCATCTCAACTAGCAGGTAAGGGAGCACCTTGCCAACTGAAAAATGTAGGGAAATTGCAAATCATATTTTAAAAAAACATTTAAAAAGAGCACAAAATCCAGCAGAATCCTTCTTGCAGTCTCTGTGATAAACGGACAGTTAACCAGGTGTTAAAGATACTGCACAGAATATTCTGAAAAATCTACTATTAATAAAATCATTGGTTTCAAGCTATAAGAGGTCTGAGCATTATTTGATATAGGCTTGGGAAAGAGTCATGAAAAATAAATAAATAAAGAGTATTGACAGGTATAAGAGTGACAAACTGACACTTAAAAGAGTTTGGCCACAAATAGTACGCTCTCTCTCCAAAAAAACAAAAAAATCTTTAAAAGAGATATAATTTATAAAGTTAAATACATTTTTTCATAAATATCATTAAAATCTTTATTTTAAGATAAAAACTATTTTCTCACACAACAGTTTAGGCTAGGAGTAGCAAATAATGGCATTATAAAATGAAAAAGTGATAATGATTCATTGTCCTCAAAAAAAGATATGATATGATCTTATCTTGCATAGGTAGCTGAGATTAAACATTTAAAAACTGACTTAACTTTGCTCTAACTGAATTCAGTGATGTAACCCCCATTATTTTTAGAGTAGCAGAGCTAAGTCAATCACAAATGCTGTAGGAAATCACACTTCAATTTGTATTTAATTACAATAAATTAATTTATGCATATGTAACTAAGAACTAAGCATGGGGGAACAAATACCCAATCTCCGATTTATAACTACCATCACTGCCACCCTTTGCCTTTCCTCACAAGAAGTAAATTAATACAACTTTCATTAGACCAAAGAAAGTCCAAATCCCTCCTTAAGTAAATTGATGACATATGAGACACATGACCTAGTAAGAAATTACATAAGACATGAAATATCAGAACTATAAACCTGAAGGGTAAAACTGCAGCAAAATATCTTGGACTTCAGTTTCCAAGCTTTCCTTCATAAATTTTTAATATCATTCTTAGATACTCGTTAACTATATAAATGTAACAGTAGATACACATGCTCATGTTTCACAAGCCTGATGTCCAAGACACAGCCAAGCTGATAGCCAGCTTGTGATATGGGTGCCACAGATGGCATGATCAGGGAGGGGACAGACACTACAGTGGCAGATAAAATAAGAAGCAGAAAGTAAAGCAGCAGATTGGGCAGGGAGCACAAGGAAGGAAGCAGAAAGCAGAGCAACAGGTCAGGCAGGGGAAGGGGAGTGGATTGGCACTTGGAAAGGGTGAGGGACTATTATGTGGCAAACCTGCCAAAAAAAGTTGACCCTATCTGGTCAAAGCTTTGAGTTAGATGCAACTTTATTTTGTTAGTACTTCTTTAGTTACAGACACAAGAATGTCTGCACACAAGGCACCAGAAATGTTAATTGTCAAAGCTCATTAGCATCGTATTATAGTATCACCATAATCTATTCATTCAAACGTATTCATTTGAATACTGGTCAAATTATCCACAAACTCAAAATTATCTGAAAGAAAGAAGGACTAGTTCTTACCAAACAGGTTAAACAATGTAAGGTAATTATTTGTGAGGTTTACAAAAGCAGGAACAATGTCTTTATATAACACCAAAGACAATAAGGGTCTGATCCTGAAATGGGTGTGTCTCTAAACACAGGCACATTATTTATATTAAACTGGTAAAAACTATAGATTCACTGTATGGAAATTATCACAGCTGATTCTCTCTTTCCCCCTACATAGTCAAGATATTGCACAAAGCATTTTCTATTTCTTTTTCAACAACCCATCTCCAAGATGCTAAGATTTCTTTTCCAGTTCAGAGTGGCATTAACGCTGAATTGTCACATAAATAACTCCATTTATCTTCAAAATACTTACTGAATTGATGCTCTGTGAAATCACCCTGAGAAAGACAATTCTCCCAATATTCAAGCACAAGCCAATCAACATATCTCAGGATTAGCATGCTATTCCCAAAAGTATCTCTTTGGTCCTGTGATGGGTGCCAAACATAAGGAGCTATTCACTGCTGGCCATAAGGTGTTTGTCAACAGTGTCAGCCATGCTTATAAAAATGTAGTTCTTAATTTGTGAACAAAAAATATAGCCAGATTCAAGAACTCCTTGTTCAGTTTCCCATTGCCAGGGATGTTTTTTTCCTTACTCAGTGTGCCATTTACGCTAGAGAACAAATGAATTCTACTAAATGACAGATTTGAAAAAAGAAGTGCACACCACTGATATTTGAATGCTGTAAAAAGTCAGTACTGGACAGAAAAGAAAGCCAAGCTAAATGAGTTAATCTTAACTTAGCCCTACATGGAAAATCTACAGTATGATAT
>NW_017729026.1:47684328-47685170 GCF_001723915.1 Gavialis gangeticus | reverse complement strand
ATGATATATTCAACGCTACACAGAATTACAAGAGATACAGTAAAAAAAAACATAAAATAAAGTACAGAACTAAAAATCAAACCTTATTTTTTCAGTAGCTTCTTGGGGTTAGGTTGTGTACTACCAAACAAAGAATACACAGATCTATGTTCTTTAACAGATAATCAAGTTTCTGGATCTTTAGCTCCTTCTTTTTGATTTTTATTTTAAAATATGTCTATTAAGGATAAACATATATGGCAATGAAACAAAGATGTTTAATTGATTAGGTATTTTATTTTAAGCAGATATGTCCCCATTAACCCCCATAACATTGCTCCATAGAATTAATAGAATTTCTCCTACATTTTAATCAGATAACTCAGAATTAGCCTGTACCTGCACTTTGGTCATTCATTAGCTGAAATAGTATTCTTCCCTTTGTCCCTAATATTTTTCAGATATAAGTAAAATGAAATTGAGAGGAAGATCATAATAAATAAATTGTACTATCTGCATTATTCAAAGAGAAAAAACACTATTAGTGGCCACATTTACAGAAGACACTGACTGTGCAGTTGTTACTGCACACAGTCATTTAGTATTTGCATACCCAAGTACTAAATGTCTGTGCAGTAACCAGCATTACTACACAGTAGTGTCTCTACACAACTTCGTAGTGATGATGACTGCACAGTAGCTCATTAGTACTGGGCAGTCGCATTGCATCATACTTCGATGCTACTGTGCACTACTACCGAGGTACTGCCCAGTAGTAATGAGCTACCGAGCAGTAAGCATCTCGTGTAGGTGCAGCCAGTATGCAGCTCTGCATATATGAAAGCCAAGATAAATGAATGAAT
>NW_017729026.1:47665645-47679328 GCF_001723915.1 Gavialis gangeticus | reverse complement strand
AATGTCTGTGCAGTAACCAGCATTACTACACAGTAGTGTCTCTACACAACTTCGTAGTGATGATGACTGCACAGTAGCTCATTAGTACTGGGCAGTCGCATTGCATCATACTTCGATGCTACTGTGCACTACTACCGAGGTACTGCCCAGTAGTAATGAGCTACCGAGCAGTAAGCATCTCGTGTAGGTGCAGCCAGTATGCAGCTCTGCATATATGAAAGCCAAGATAAATGAATGAATCTTAACTTAGCCCTACATGGAAAATCTACAGTATGATATATTCAACGCTACACAGAATTACAAGAGATACAGTAAAAAAAAAACATAAATCAGCCTAACTAAACAGAAGCAGAAGGGGCTCTAAAACATTCACCTATTATTAATGCCAGGTAGTAATTTTTACCTAAGTAACTGTCACTGAGAAAACTCTGTATCTTAAGCTAACAATCCAAGAATTTGAAATCACAACCACCCTCACCAGCAACTGTGAAAAACTGAACAAACAGTCCTGACAACTGTGTTATTTAGTTGATTAGGAAATAAACATAATAGAGGAAAGTTGCCATTGGTTTAGGGTTATTTTTATATTCTAGTTCAAATGCTTTCAATTACTTACCAGAGAAAACAGACAAAATATATTAAACATGTTTGGACTAAATTCTAGTTTTGTGAACAGTGATCCTAAAAGGGAATGGGTGGTAGGGAGGAGTTTGGGGCGACAGCATTTAAAAAGGGGTGGCCAGAAAGTCTGACTATGTGCTGGGAATCACCTTCACATGTAGCCATATCACAGGTCTAGCCTGAAAGCTTTCCCCATAGCCCAGGCAGTTTCACACCTTTGATGTGTTGAACAACCTCCCTCCCTTTCAGTTAAGGAATACAAGCATCCTCTTCTACACATATGCAGTTGGGAGATCCACTAGCTTATAGACTGTGAAATAGACTCTGTCAATCTGTGGCAAAATTTAACGGAAGAAGCAGACTCTTCCCTTCTTTGTATTCCCTGGGGTCTTGATCCTGCAAAACACTTACATGCATGAATAAGTTTACATGTGTGAGAAGTTCCAGTGAACTCATACAAATTTCTCATGTGAATACATTGTCTACAGGATCAATGACTAACTTTATAAAACTGAAGACCTATGTATCAGGAATCCTACTACAGCACTCCTTGTATACTCCTTTAAATACAGAGATATTTAAAACAAACAAAAGTCTAAGACAATTGCAGGGAGGAATATAAGAACTACTGAATGAACACAAAATTTGAGTATTAACGTCTATGGGCATTGGACTATTTTAAACTTGCTATATCAAAATTGCCATCCACTGAGAGTATGTTTAAGCAAAGAAGTTACTACAAAATAAGTTAAGGAGAGGATCTGTGGAAAATGCCTGCGAGGTAGGTTGTGAAATGGGTTGGAGCAGGGTAAGTTACCTCATAATCACTGCAGTGTAAGAATGTGCAAACAAAGAGGTAAAACAAACTAGTTTAATTTGCTTTAAATTCACACCCTTGGTTATCTTGCAGGTATTTGTTTGTATTATATACTGTTAGTAAAGCAGATCTCAGAGAGTTGGATATCTTGGGTTTTGTTTATGGTTTCACTATGAACTATCTGCATAGTCTTCAAAAGGATAACTGACTTTTTTTGTATTTTAGTTTGTTGTTCTGGAAAATGGGGATACTAATGCTTACTGACCTCAAGCGGAAGTGTGAGAACTAGTAATACAGCACTTTGATAGTCTCAGATGAAAGGTGTTATTTAACTGTAAATATTAATGGGCTTCTTTCTCCTGTATTTAGTATCTCAGTAGTATAAAACCACTGGCTTCAGTGAGCATATGTATGATTTATACTGAAATAAATAAAAGGGAAATCAGGCCTTTTGTATCCATTATTTTCTAAAATATCCTCTATGACTTTATCAGAACAAAGAGGATGTATTATTATCCTCGGATGGTACTACCATTCTGCAGTTGGATTACTGCTGCACTATAATTTGCCTAATTGGTATCAAAGCAAAAAATGTAAGGCTGGACAGGTTGCTGAGCAGAATGTAACAATAAAATAAAAAAAAGAAAAAAAGGGAAAAAAAGGATGTCTTCTTTAGCCAATCTGAGTGTCATGGCATAATGCTCTCCTTGTCTTGGAAAGTGAATTGATTTTAAATGTCATGATGAGTAATTAGGGCCTATACATAATCTTAGATTGCTTTAGAAAGCATACTATTAAGTGTTTGCTTCAGAAAAGTGTGTTCTGCAAACCTTCAGCTATTAGGAAAAAAAGAATTATGCTGTGTTACGTACAAAGTAGGGAAATAAAAGGCCTAAATCTTGGCTGTAGAATAAAGATATCTCAAACAATACTTAGGTATGTGGACAACAGTAGCTGTAATGTACTAGCAAAGGCTAGTTGGTCTCCATCAATGTACAACTAAGAGTTATAGCCCCTAGCAATTGCTAGAGAACAGAAGAGCTCTGGTTGCATCTGTATGTCCCCAGTACAGCTCCTACATTAAGAGTATGATGCTCTACTTGGCCCTATTTTGCTCACAGATTGCCTTGGTAAAAAAAAAACCTATTTCTTCTTGCCACTTTCCACTAGCTTTAAGCCTGCTCTGTTCTGGCCCATCTAGGGCAAACAGATTGGGTTAGAATCTGGTCCACCTGCCTCAGAAGAAGAAAGGTATTGCTGAGTAAAGATACACATGAAGGCACTTAACTAACACTAAAGCAAAGCTGCATTTTTCCATCATCAGAATTCAAATTTGCTCTAGGCAACTGGAAAATCTGTTACCCAACATGAACTTGAATACTCACCTCAGAGCAAGTCCATGGCTTCCTTATATATATTGCTTCAGAGGGTTTTGAAGGTAATTCCTTGTTTTATATAAATTAAACAAAACCTCAAGAATCTTCTGAGATGCCTCTGTGTAAATACACACACATAAATACATACATCACAAATGGAGCCCTCTAATAAATGAAGTCTCATGAAAAACGTATTTCTATAACTACTTAAACTACGTTCCAAGTGTGCTATTGGGAAGCAGTAAAATATATTTTTATTTTACACAGACACACATGCATGTATGCACGTATGTGTGTGTGTGTGTGTGTGTGTGTGGTGTGTGTGTGTATATATACACATAGCTGTGTATACAGTGTATGCATGTACACAGCTGGAACTGACAAAGCTTGAGTTATATCACAAGTTAACATTGAATTTCACTGCTGTTAAAAACAGGGTAAGGAAAACAAAATTAAAGACCTAAGCAACATATAAATGAAGATGATTTGCTGTAGGTTCGCATCCCAGAACAGCTGATTGCTTGTTTTTTCAGCCTGAAATTGCTATTGACTGATACTGACTTCAAGAGACCTTACCATCTAGCAGTAATAAATCTAAATGTAAAATGTGAAATCTTAAAAGTGGGGAAAATTAGGTCCAAAAACCTTGAAGTGGCCAAAGAAACTATCACTGTCTGCTGAGCTGAGATCATTCAGAATGCACAAACCAACAAAATCTGACCCAAAGCTTTTTGAAGTCAAAGGAGCAAATCCTATTTACTTCAGTGGCCTCTAAAACAAGCCCATAGCCTGTCAGTATATTTGTGTAATTTTTTTGTTTTAGGAGAAACCTCATTTCTGTAAGAAAGCTTCACTGGGCTGGCTTTCAGCATAGTGGGTTTTTTATTATTGTATTATCATTTTTAATGGAGTGAGAACAATTGAGTTGAGGAAAGAATAGACCAATTTTTACTCTTGAAGCTAAAAAGTTGGTATTTGTCAAACAATATTTTTTGTATATTTGAAATATTCCTGTCATTGTAAAATAAGAGAAATCTTATCTCATCCTGTAAAATTCAGAGTAAATCATAATAACACACCTAATTTGATGAGATGCATATTTCAGTACAACATATAGTGCCTGTTCTGTGTTCAGCAGATATTTTGTAAAGTGAAGTAAACAAAATGGAAATCATACAATACAAATAACAGCTGTAAAGATGTACATTATAAACTGAATTGCCCAAGTGAATGCCACTAACATTCACCCATGAAGAATTGCTGACAAAAATCCCACAACAAATTCCTACAGCTTCTCCTTCTCCTTTAGTCCCTCAACCCAACCTTACTGCAGGTACCTAAGGTAAAAAGAGGGTTTTGTAGCATGATGAGAAATTTACAAATCCATGCTACAACAAGCCACTGATGTGAACAAGTTACAAGGCTGAAAACTCTCAAATGAAGTCTACCTTTGAACATTTTTTTCCCATTTTGAAAGAAACTTCACTTCTACCACTTCACTTCCGGCAACTGGTAATTCTTTCAAATAAAAAGAGGCTGTCTGTTAGTTAAATTACTCCAGAACTTTGTAGATTAAAGCCAATCTGGGCCTTAAAGGTAATAAAAATGTCAGGGATGTCCTTCACTCACTGATTCTCAACCACAGTGATACAGCACCCTTGCGCGCCTTGAAATCCTTTTAGGTGGTCATGTAGTGCCATGAAATGGTAGCCCATTTAGGTGTGCAGACATGATTCACAAGATAAACAGAGAGATTTCAAGTAGGGCTAAAAACATTCTGACCCATGACCTGGTTTTTCTGTGTTCTTTGCAACACTAAAATTGCACTATTAATTTTGCAGAGCCAAACATGAGCCAAAGCTAAAATGCTGGCATTCCCAAGGGATGCTGTGAGTTTCACAAGGGGTGTCTTGAGTCTAAAAAGTTTGAGAACCACTCACTTAACTAGTTCACTGCCCTGGGCAAAATCAGTTTTCCAACCCCTCCTCTGCACTCACATATCCAATGATAACAACCAATGAGAAGCTCAGCTCTAGAATGCAGCCCCTCCAGTTTTGGCAACCTGGGCACCTGCCTAGTTTGTCCATTACACCATGGGTACTATTGATCTGGGACCCTGTTAAGCAGGGCCAGCACCAATTAAATGCTCTGATGAATTTGAGCCTTTCCATTTTACACTACATTCAACTGGCAAATGAACATATTGTGTTGCCACATCTGGAGACCATTATTACTCAGTTTTGAAATGATGAAAGAATGGATAGCTAAAACAAGGACCACATATAAAGAAAGACTGCTATCCCTTTGCCAAGCACAGAAGGAAAAGAGTGTTCTTTACTACAGCAGCTATTCATACATAAAGAGCAAACTAAGAGTAAACATGATACAAACGGTTAACTGTTGTATCAAATAGAAAATACATTCTTTCCATTTGTGGAACAGGTATTATCCATTCCAGGTCTTCCAGTTACTTGGCCAGCAAATTATCACCGAAGACCCAGTCCATGTAATATTATATAGTCAAGTGATCTTTCCTAATGCCTTAAAAGTCATTGATTGCTTTCAACTAGCACTGTGGTTGTTTTCACAAGATAACCATAACTCTGCAAGGGAAGAGACTCTATCTTTCCAGAAGGCACTATCATTCTCAGAGAGAGTATAAATGGTGTTCATTCAGGATCACTGTCCTGTAAACATCCCTGTGAATTTCCTAGCAGCTTGATATAAGAACTGAATGTTGCTATTTTGTCACTGCACCACTTGGTATATTATTCAACAGTAGCTAAAATTTTGGTGAACAACATTTATGATAATCTCCATATAATAAAAAAAAATCCATGACATGAGTTATTAGCATTGTGTGTTTAACTGAGACTAGTCTCCCCAGAAGAGATAACAGTTGGCTGCAGTTAGCTATCTATATATCCAGAAGAGTGAACATACAATAAGATTTCATTTATATGGCATGGTCAGGGTCAGGCAACTTGAGATTGTGTGTTACATGAGACATTTGAATAGATCAGAAAGAGAAGAAAGTGATATAAATAAATGTGACGGTTAGTCAATAAAAATAACTCCTAGAAGAGACTTATATTTTTCAATACATGAATCATCTTCCTTCCCCAGTAGATGCACTAGATAGGACAAGAGGTACGAATAGGGTATGTACACCATTCCCTCACTGGAAATGAAGTTAGAAACAAATACAGTTCCAGTCTGTATTGTCTTTTTTACATTTTCTGTTCAGTTAAGCTATAAGGAGCCAGAAAAGGGTCTTGCACTTTGTGAAATCAGTGCCTAGCCCCGCACCATATTCACCCAGGTAGGGTGCAAGCCATTTCTGTGGAATGAGAAAAACTACCTTGACATTGGCACCCCAGAGGGATAACTGGAGTCCCTCTGGGTCAAAATATGTGGGGAACGTGGCTCAGGGGACATCACAGTAGGAGTCTACTACAGACCTCCTAACCAGAAACAAGAACTGGACCTGGCTGAGGCTACATGCTCTCAGTGCATGGTTGTCATGGGAGACTTCAACTACCTGGACATCTTATGGAAAGAGCATTCAGCCAAATCCAATCAGTCGCAAAGTTTCCTCACATGCATGGATGAGCTCTACCTAACTCACAGTGACCTAAGAATCGATGGAAAGTTGGGTGATAGTGACCATGAGCTGATCACCTTTACTATCCACTGCAGAGCTGGCAGGTCAGCCAGCAAAGCAGAAGTCCTTGACTTCAGGAAAGCTCACTTTGACAAGATCAGGAGGCTCGTTGTCAAGGCCCTAAGGGACCAGGACTCAACAGACAGAGAAGTCCAACAGGAGCTCAAGGAAACAATCCTGACAGCACAAGGGATGGCCATCCCATCTCAGAGGAAGGGTAGCATATGGGCACAGCAACCCCCTTGGCTCAGCAGGGAACTTGTGGACCTCCTATGCTAAGAGAGACTTATAAAGGATGGAAAGTTGGAATTACCTCCAAGGAGGATTACTCATCACTGGTCTGTACTTGCAGGGAGTGGATCAGGAAAGCCAAGGCCGCAACCAAGTTCCATCCGGCTTCACATATTAAGGATAACAAAAAGTCCTTTTTCAGATATGTAGGGAGTCAGAAAAGAAGCAAGGGTAACATTGGATCCCTGCTGAACCAAACAGGACAGTTGATAACCAACACCCAGGAAAAGGCCAACCTGCTTAACAGGTACTTCACGTCGGTCTTTCATCAGTCCAATGGGACCGCCCTGCCTAGCAAGATGCGGGATGCCAGGGGGAGGGCATATTTATATCCAGCATCAGTGTTGATCTAGTAAAGGATCACCTTGAGAGGCTGGACACCTTGAAGTCAGCTGGTCCTGACAGTCTACACTCTAGGATACTCAAGGAGATGGCAGGAGTCATAGCCCAACCATTAGCAAAAATATTCAAAAATTTGTGGCACACAGGTGAAGTACCTGAAGACTGGAAGAAGGCCAATGTGATACCCACCTTCAAGAAAGGGTGGAAAGTAGATCCTGGGAATTACGGGCCAACCAGATTGACCTCAATCACTGGTAAGGTTCTTGAGAAAATTATCAAGGAGACCCTTCTGGCTAAGTTTGCTGATGACACTAAACTTTGAGTCATAGCTGCCACACCTGAGGACAGGCTAGCAATCAGGCTGATTTGGATAAGCTTAGTAAGTGGGCAGACACAAACCTGATGACATTCAATACTGATAACTGCAAAGTACTCCACCTCGGAAAAAGAAACCCACGGCATACTTATAGGCTCGGCAGTGCTATGCTTGCTAGCACCACTGCTGAAAGAGACTTGGGGGTCATGATTAACCACAAGATGAACATGAGCCACCAATGAAATTTGAAGCTGGTAAAGCAAACAAGACCCTGGCTTGCATCTATAGATGCTTCTCAAGTAAATCTCAGGATGTCATCCTTTCACTGTACTCGACCTTGGTGAGACCGCAGCTGGAGTACTGCATCTAGTTCTGGGCTCTGCAGTTCAAGAAGGATGTCAAGAAGCTTGAGAGAGTCCAGAGGAGGGCCACGCACATGGTCAGAGGGCAAGAGAATAGGCCCTATGAAAAGAGGCTGAGAGCCATGGGACTCTTCAGTCTGGAAAAGTGCAGGCTCAGGAGGGACCTGGTGGCCACCTATAAGTAAACAAGGGTTCTGGGAGAACATCTGTTTACCAGAGTGCCCCAAGGAAAAACAAAGACCAATGGTCATAAACTCCTACAAGACCATTTTAGGCTGGACATAAGAAAAAATTTCTTCACTGTCCCCAAGACCTGGAATAGACTCCCTCCAGAGGTGGTGCAGGCACCTACTCTGGACTTATTCAAGAAACGCTTGATGCTTATCTTGCTGGGGTCCTTTGACCCTCACTGACTTCCTACCCCTGAGGCAGGGGACTGGACTTGATGATCTTCGAGGTCCCTTCCAGCCTTAACGTCTATGAAATCAATAAGACAACATAAAGAAAGGGACCTTTTCAAAAGGTGCCTCCAGGGGAATTCCTTTTGGAGACTCCCCTTACATAAGCTTTTGCCTTATAAAATGGATTGGATACTAGAGCATCCACATTGTACTAGTAACACACAGAAGATAAATGCAACCCCTCCTCAAGAATTTATGACCTAAACTCTTAATTCAACTCTGAAGTCACAGGAAAAATTCTGGTTGATTTCAGTGATCTTTTCATCAGGTCAAAAAAGAAAGGAGACAGTAAAGAAAAAGTAGGCAAGATACAAATAATTTTGTCATGATAATGCCTGGCCACATTTTGATAATTCAACAATTGAAGGTACTTTTTCTAGATTTTTCAATTGTATGTATTAATACACAAGATAGCTTACATGCTTCATCCATTTTGGTTGAATAATTTATTAAAGGTATTATAAAATACATTTAAAATATTTTAAACCTTTAATTTTATAACTTTTTTTTAAATATCCAACTTTTACCTAATACAAAGATTGTTGTATGTGCAACTTTGTCATCATTTTGGTTCTCATTTGAATTATTCATTGACTTAATATGTAATTGGAAATCTATTTTAGTAATAGACACAATCTATAATTCATTGGACTGATATGATTATCATCTGCTCATAATCTCAGTGTGCACTGTTGCATTGTAGAAATTATTCAGAATTGTTTTCCAATTATAAATAAACTTAATTGCTTGGAAAACACACAATATCTAGCCATCTCAGATAAGATGACACTAGGAGCCAAGATGGCACTACTTAAAGTTCTGCAACTCATAATTTAGCAGTTTAAATGCACAGTTAAAACTTTATAGGCATACATCAAGGCCAATGGTGCTGTTCATTTCCTGCAGATGCAGCATTTGAGGCCTAAATCAGGGCAATGGTGATGATCAGACAGACATACTGATTTGCCTTGGGCCAGTGTCTCCAACTCATTGACAAATGCATAGATTTTCTCACTCTAAACACTTCAACAGACTCAAGTGGCAACAAGAAGCTCTTTACCACTTTTTTCTTCTTTGCTTATTCTCTAGGGACTTATTAGTCAAAAGGTCAGAAGAGGACTTGATTGTTCTTTCCCCTTGAGGCAGAGGCCCTACATTATATTCCTTTTACAGAAAAATGTGCAGAAGGAGATTTTTGGAGAAGGAATCTCTGCCAAGATTTTCCTAGCTAAAGTAGGGTACATGCTTTAGAGAGCCATTAGTTTTGGGAGGAGGTAGAGAACAAAATTTGGCTGCTCTGCTCTGCTCTTTCCAATGCCTGAACATAATTAGGAGTAGATTCAAATTGCTTCAGCAGATGATCAGGTGGGACTCAGGCAGGAGTTAGATACCCAAGTTGTAAAGAATTATTGAAACTGGCCTGGTGTCAGTATGCTAAAAACTTGTGATGTACTTAAGCCCATTAATACCTGGGGGGTTTTTTCAGATTGCACTCATCCTTTAACATATTGTTCGGCAATTAACTCCTGCCTAAACTCCAGAGCAATTTAGACAGGCCTTAGAAGGAAATTAAATTCCACCTAAGTCCCCTATGAGGGCCACATTGAGACCCCTACCAAGATATGCACGCAAAGGAATAATGGGATCTGATATGTAATCCACACTCTCACCCTTCCTGCCATGCCACACATGGATGGCAGGAGGCATAATTGTGGAATCACACATCAGATCAGATCACACCCTATTGCCAGTGCAGGGGGCGCCTGGGATTATGATCCCTCTGCACCAGCAAGTAGCAGGATTCCCAGACATGAGAGCTTATCTCACGCAGGGGCTCATGGTGCTTCCTCATGGCTGGGAGCCTGAATCAACTGATGGGGCTCCTGGTCATGGGTGTCTAACCCCAGATCAGATGACAAAGCTCCCACCTGATGGGGCCTGAGCCCAAATTAGCTGATGGGGCTCCCAGCTGGGACAGCACATGGTAAAACCCACAGCTGAGCGCCCCATCAGATGATCTGGGCTCCCAGCCATGATTGTGCACCTCGTCACACATTGAATTAATAGTGTAATAGGAACTTTGTGGCTTATTCCTTGGTTTATGATGCCATTAATTTCTTTAATGTATGGCTGGGTTAGAACTTAAGATATGATTAACTGGCAAAACATGCTTTAAGGTGACAGGGGCCTGAGAAGCAGACTGAAAACCATGATTAATGACTCATCAAGGCTTTACAGCTAGCTCACTAAATAAAACTTGGTGTCCTGAAACATGCCTCCCAAGCTTATGTAGCTGGGATTTCCTCCCCTATCTAACTAACCCAACCGTACTTGTTTCTGTACCTGGGCCCTTTTAACATCCCATCCAGGCCTTGTTCTTTTAACTCACACCCTTTTCCTATTCAGCTAAACTATCCTAATGCTAACTAGACTTCCTGGAACACTCTCTCTTTGAATCAGTTTCTATCTCTGGTTCACAATATGTATAGTTAACACTCACCCTCAGTAGCATAACTGAGGTGGTGAAGTGACTGGGGCATCAGCCCTGGGCACTATCTTTATGGGAGGTGGCAGGAAGGGGTAGGGTTCCCAACTCTGACTGAAGCTATTCCAGGAGATTTTTTCCCCCCAACATGACAATATCATTAATAGGGGAGCACCGATAGAGATTTTGGGGGGCTGATACTGATGACCAAAGAGGCATGAGGGTGCGGCAGATCAAGGCCTCTGTGGTGACAGAGGGAGTGGGGCTGTGGCAGGGCAGGTGCTGTACAGCCAAGACAGAGAAAAGGATGAAGCTGTGAGGGGCTCATCTAGGGGGGACCAGAGGGGGAAGCTTCCACTGCTATACCCACCCTGGGAGGAGGGCATGGGGAACATGTGCCCCCAGATCTATGCATGGGGTGAGAATGGACTGGGACCAGGGTGGCATTGAGCTCTTCTCAGTGAGTGGCTGGGTCAGGCTGTGCTTGGGGCAGATGGTAGCGGCGCTGAGAGGGCAACTACAGGGGGCTGCAGCCACCCCAAAATTTGCTGTTGCCCCCTTCCAGTTTCCATAAAGAAGAAAGGTAGCAGAAGGGCTGGCGAGCCCTCCTGGCTCTATACGGAAAAAGAAAAAAGAGGTGTACACACAGTGAGAGATAAGGATAGCCCTCACAGAGGACTATACAGCAGTGGTCCACACTTATGCAGAAATGATTAAGAAAGCTAAAGGTAGGTATATAATATTGACCTTCTCTCCCGTGTCTAGGTGGTGAGAAACCTGTTCACAGACTGACTTTAAGTTAGTCAAGAGAATCAAGGACAATAAGAAGTCCATCTTTAGGTATGTAGGGTTCAGAAGAAAAACAAATGGAAGTGTGGGGCCCTTGCTTAACACCTTGGGACAGCTGGTAATGGACACTCAGGAAAAAACTGAACTCCTGAATGCCCACTTTGCTTCAGTATTTCACTGGACCAAGGGGAAAGACAAGTGAGCTAAGGATCACAGGGGACATGGTGGGAATGATAGCCTTTCCACTGTGGATGCTGAGCTGGTACAAAACCAACTAGAAAAGCTAGACATTTATCAGTCAGCAGGACCAGATAGACTTCACCCAAGAGTGCTGATGGAGCTGGCTGAGGTCATTGAGGAACCCCTGGCAAAACTCTTTCAGAAATCAAGGACACACAGCAGAGATCCCTGAGGATTAGAAAAGGGCCAGTATTGTGCCCATCTTCAAGAAGGGGAAGAGGGAGGACCTGCGCAACTATAAAAATCTCATTAAAGAATCTATGTGTGATACGCTTGTTGAGGCTAAGATTCTGAACAACAGCTAGTATGGCTTCATTGTGGGTAGGTCTTGTCTTACCAATCTCATCTTCTTCTTTGAACAGGTCTCGCACCATCTGGACATGGGAGACAAGGTCAGTATTATGTACCTAGACTTCCAAAAGACTTTTGATCCAGTATCCCACAATATCCTTGTGGAAAAATTGAAAAATTGTGGGCTTAACTGCTCAACAGTTCAGTGGGTGGAAAACTGGCTATATAGCATGACCCAGAGAGCTTTCATGAATGGAACTGTGTTGTCCTGGTGAGAAGTGGCCAGTGATGTTGCTCAGGGGTCTGTGCTTGGATTGGTGCTTTTCAACATCTTTATCAATGATTTGGGTATGGGGGTGAAAAGCTCACTGGCCAAGTTTGTGGACAACACCGAGTTATGGGGAAGCATGGCCATGCCAGAAGACAGGTTGCAGATGCAGGTGGACCTGGACAGGCTAAGAGTTGGGTGTACCAGAACCAGATGAAGTTCAACATTCAGAAGTGTAAGATGCTCCATTGTGGCCAAACAATCCCCAACATACCTAAAGGCTCAGTGGTGACAATTTGACTTGCACCATTGCTGAAAGGGATCTAGGGGTAGCGATCAACCATCAGATGAGCATGAGCCGGCAGTGCAATAATGTACTCCACACTGGTGAGATCACAGCTGGAGTATTGCATCCAGTTCTGGGTGCCACATTTCAACAAGGACTTGGAAAAACTTGAGAGGGTCCAGAGAAGAGCCACCCATATGATAAGGGACTTGCAAGACAAGCCATACGAGGAGAGGCTGAGGGACTTAGGCCTGCAAGGATTCAATTCTGTGGCTCCATTCCTAGCCAGCCCCAGCTTCATAGGTGGCAATCCAGTGCCCATCTGCAAACTTATGTAAAAGGCTGAGGTTGCAGGAGCTGCAATGAAAGGATGGGGGCCACATGGAAGTGTGCATGGACTAACTCCACAGTGTACATGAGGTGGTTTGTCACATCAATAGAATGTAGGCACCCAGGTTTTCCTAGTAACTGATGATCCTAGTTGCCTAATAGGTATATGGACTAGTTTTTTGCCTAGGTATACAATGATCACTTAAATCAGGGCACTTACTGAGTCATTTTGAATCTAGCTCCTAGTGCCATGCCTGCTTTTCATCAACATTCTGTGTGGTTAATAATATGTTCCCACCAAAGGTCTAGTCAGGAGTGCAGCCATCCTTCTCTAATTAGTTAGCTTGTAATACAGACAGGACCCCTACCAATGTCACTGTGTAACTTGTTTAGCCAATTCTCCTTCCTCTCACCTCGTCATATGTATGACAGTCTTCTCTAATTAACTGCTGTTTAAGTGGGTAAACAAAATATGATTGCTCTAACCTTTCCAAAATGTAAAGTACCAGGAGTCCAGTGCTGGCAAACAATCATCACAGAACACAGGGGAAAGAGAGACCATCTCCAGGACTAGAAAAATCAACCTACAAATTAAGATAATCATAAAAACACCATCACAGCCATTCACCTTTGAAAAGTCTCCAGAGATGTAGCAGGCATAAGAACAGACATAAAAGCACACCAGGAGTCATGGTAGCAGGAGAACAGGTTGTCAGTCAAGCCCCAGGTAGATCACAGAGCTCC
>NW_017729026.1:47648721-47665576 GCF_001723915.1 Gavialis gangeticus | reverse complement strand
CTGCTCTCCCAAGACAAACCACAAGTACAAATCTTTTCCTGTAACTTAAAAAACCATTCCCTTCTAAGATGGCTTCTAGCAAAATGTAAACATGATTATGAGAAGTGCAATGAAGTCAGTTTGATCATGTTTCTATGTTTTCTTTAAAAAAATAAAACTTTAAAGAAAAAACTGCTTTGGGGCTTGGAGAAACTTTCCCCCTCTCAGTCAGAGGACAGAGAATTTCACAGATGAATACACAAAGGGCTCTGAAAGCCAAGAGTAGTCTGTGCAGTGCCAGCTGGCATTCTATCCTGACTTCATTTTAAGGGTGGGAATGTAATGGGATCCAACTCAAGTAGAGGACAAGTGGCAAAAATCCCCTTTACCTGAAATAATTCTGAAAGAGTAAAAAAAAAAAAATCTATAGTCATCTAAAACTCTTGTAAAAATATAATGCAGGCCAGAATGAATTGCTTCACATCACTTGTGTGTGTGTTCACATATGCACATTTCCACAGCAGTCCATCTTTTGCATCCTCAAAATGATTTTCAGAGAGTCCCTTAAACATCATTGTGCACACGAAAATATGATTCACCTACAGTTGAGAAGCAAAAAAGCTTGCCTTGTGGATGTAACTCATAACTATCTGCTATAAGGGAATCAGATGCAATTGCTACTAACTGGTCACAAAAATGCAGATGGACGTTCATAGTGGGCAACAAACATTTCATTGTACTGATCTATACCTGGAAAATGTTTCATAACACAAATTTACCATAATGCCACCCCGAAACTTTGAGATAAGGCAGGATATAAATCTAATAGATAAAAAAATAGTAATCTAAATTTATACATTTTAGTAATTTCCAGCTGATAAAAAACAAGGTGAAAAGATCATTAGCTACTCAAAAGACCAGTACTGTGAAAGTTAAGGTTGAAACCTTACTTGTATGACTTACTTCAAACCAGAAATCAGAATCAACAAGTCAATTATATGAAAAAAATGAAAATAGGTTTATACAAAATGATTGCATGAGTTATAAAGCACAGAGGAATAATAAAAAGATACTGAAGTATATATTCAGATAGGTCTACATCCAGAGAGAGAGAGAGAGCGAGAGAGAGAGAGAGAGAGAGTGTTACATAGATTTATTATGTAAATGTATCAGATTTATATCCTACCTACACACACAGCACGTATTTTAGATGCCTGGGTCAACTTTTGTGAATTTGACTAAATCCTAAAGAGATGACTTACAAAAGTCTTTTGAGACCTCATCTGTCATTCCTTTTCTTTCCAAAAGAGTTTAGTTGCCATTTGATATGTTAGATTGGATAATCCTAGTTCTCAGCATAAACAGCCAAAAACTGCAGAAAGAGAAAGTGAATTTAATATTTTCAGGGGAAAAATGGGTGTCACATGCTATGTTTTTATAAATTCATGATAGAACTGCAACTCAAACAATACAAAAATACATCTGTGTGTGTAGTGGTCAACCTGCTAAATTGAAACAATGAAGATTAAATAAAGGTGATAGGCACTTCAAGTACAAATAAACTAAATGTGGCATTGGACATGTATTTTGTCCACATTAAAAATATAGCATAACAGAATATAAGTGGTGGAAAAAAATATATCAGCTGTCCAAACTTACTTTGCAGCATAAGTTCAGTGTTATGCTATTTGTGAATATGCCTCAGGAAAAGAAATGGATTGCAACTGCAATACTATGCATAAAACATTTTTCTATGTAGATGGATAAATCCAGAGCCATCAACCTTGAAAGATTGTTTTGTGCATGTGCAGGACATTGCTTGTTTAGAAAAGAAGATACACAGAATAAATTACACACTTACTAAGTACAGAGATATCAGCTATGGTTTCAATAATATGCCAGAATAAAATGATGATTCAAGGTTAGACTGAAGTGGCTGAGTTAGTATTCAATTAGTGAAGGGCTTGGTGGCATAAACCCTTTCTATTTATTCACTGTAAATCCTTTTTTTGGGTCTCTTATTAGTAATGATTATCTATGTGTATTTCCTTCTGAATTCTTTTTTGTTTCCTTCACGTTTCATGTATTCTGTGATCTGTGAAGATAACCTCTCAGATACCAAAGCGATTACACCAGTGGATGTAGGATTTAGCTATTGTTTAGGGATTACTTTTAACATACTCTGTGGACTAATCTTTTGGTAAGTTTGGTTTGTATTTTGTTTCAGAACAAAACTGACTGTTTGAATTGTTTGTTATTTCCCTAGGATTGCACAGCTAAGTTTGGGTGTGAAGACATGATATGCTATCACTGGTATAATTTGCTTTCATCCTAATGTAAATGCACAGCAGATATGTGATGTACAGCCATGGTATAAAATTAGTTCTCTCCAGGTTAAAGTTACCCCTCAAAAAGTCAGGAGTAACTATATATTGTTGTAAGCTGCACCAGCATTCATGTCACCTGTTTGCAACTCTTAAATTTTATCCTAGGGTAGTCACTTCCTCAGTGGATAATGAAATATTCCCGTCTCCCCCACCACATAATGGTGAGACAGTATAACACCCATTTCAGGCAGCTAGGTCAGAGGAGTTGGTTGTGTGTCTACTCTGGTTTTCAATCACACTTACATCACTATAGAAAACAATTTAGATTATAGTAGTGTAAATGTGGTATGTGTCTACACCTTTTGTCTACTGTTTTATTCCTTCAAACTTTAAAACAAAGCAGGAAAATTGTTCTGTCTGGGGCAAACTGACCTTGGCCAGCTTCTCCTGGCTCTCCAGCAGTATCACCTGGTGCCATGCTGGAGCAGCAGGGGCACAACTTGGGCAGCACAAAGGACTGGCCAGTAGCCAAAGTGTTGCTCCAGAGGGTCAGGGCCCACGTTTGTGTCAGCACATGCGTTTGTGTGTGTTGTGCTTTTCTTTTTTTTTTCTGGTGTCTTTTTTTTGCCACCTGGAAATTCTAGTAGCATATTTTGCCGCTGCACTGAAAATTTGCAGCATGACACATATTTTAACATTCACCATCACCATGTGCGGTTTGTGGCACCACAGACTGCATGTCCCCGCTCATCTGAATGTAGCCATATAGGCCAGTGATACAGAGCCCTTTAGACTATTTACTGACAACAGAAGGATCAATGTAGGTGGTGAGATACCATCTCAGCAAAAGTATTCACTGTACGCTTATAAGGAATTTTAAAGAAACCAGAATGCATTGAAAGTGGTGTGGCCTCTTCTCTGGAAAGATAGAAAGATTTTTAACACAAGCATGCAGAGCTGAAAATAAGGAAAAACATTTTTAAACAAAAGGTGAATATTGGCTTAATGACACATTAATAAGCATGTCCTTAAGACATAGCCCTGCACTGAAAAAAAAAGTCCCATATTTTCCTGGATCTCCCATGATACACACACACACACACACACACACACACACTGGTCTGAATCAATGATGCTCAACCTTCAGCCTGAGGGAATGTCATCTGGCCCTCAAGTCCCCATGGGGCTGGAAATTTGGCAGCAGGATATTGAGATATGTTGTTCATTTGATCAGTCTCTATCCCAAATGTAGTGTTACTGATTGTACTAATTTGCAGAAATAATCTGTGACCATCTTTCATGATATTTGTTATCCCAACAAAGATATTTTGGGGTTTTACTAATTTGCTGCTAATGTCATATTAATATTCCAGAAAAAAATGAAGAAATTAAAGAATCACTGACAGTTCCTTCTTTAACAGCTAGTCATGAGAATGAAATAGCAAGTACTAAAAGCAGCAAAAATTGCAACTTTAAGAATTAGGCACTCAGTTTTCCTGAATGGGTTATAAAAATTGTAATGTTGGACTTCAATTGCACAATTTTTGTGGCAAACAGTTTTCTCCAGAGCTGTTCTTAAACTGTGGAAGAAACTCCTACAGGAACTAAGGTCCATCACAAATCTTACATCTGTCTGTACTAATATACCAATACGCTTGTTTCACATTGAACCTGAGGCTGAGGATAATGTCATCTACCTGGATTTTAAGAAGGCCTTCAACACAGTTTCGCATCCTATTTTCATAAGGAAGCTAGCAGGCTGTGGAGCGGACGCTTACAGTCAGGTGGGTGGCCAACTGGCTTAGGGACTGCGCCCAGAGAGTGGTGGTGGATGGGTTATTCTCAGCCTCGAAGGAGGTGGGCAGTGGGGTCCTGCAGGGTTCGGTCCTTGGACCAGTGTTATTTAATATCTTAATCAATAATTTGGATGAGGGTGTGGAGGGCATCCTCTCCAAGTTCACAGATGATAGCAAGTTATGGGGCAAAGTTAAACACACCGGAGGGCAGGGAGCAGATACAGGCCAATCTGGACAGGTTGGATCAATGGGCAGAATGAAATAGGATGCAATTCAACAAAGAAAAATGTAAAGTACTCCACCTAGGAAGGAGGAATCCCCAGTACACCTATAGGTTGGGGGATGACCTCCTCAGCAGCTCAGTGACTGAGAGGGATCTTGGAGTCATAACTGAGTCCAAGATGAACATGAGCCTGCAGTGTAACAAGGCCATCAACAAGGCCAATCACGCCTTGTCATGCATTAGCAGATGCACAATCAACAGATCGAGGGAGTTGATGCTCCCCCTCTATGCGGCATTGGTCAGGCCACAGTTGGAGTACTGTGTCCAGTTTTGGGTGCCACACTTCAAGAGGGACACAGAGGATCTGGAGAGGGTTCAGAGGAGGGCCACTCACATGATTAGTGGCCTCCATGAAAGACCTTATGAGGGGAGGTTGTGGGATATGGATCTCTTCAGCCTTCACAAGAGACATCTGAGGGGAGACCTTGTAGCCGCCTGTAAGTTTATCAAGGGAGGAGAACAAGGAATTGGAGATGTGCTATTTACCAGAGTGGCCCTAGGAGTAACTAGGAATAATGGGTGCAAACTAGTGGAGAGTAGATTCAGGTTAGATATTAGGAAGAAATTTTTTACAGTAAGCGTGGCCAGAATCTGGAATGGGCTTCCAAGAGAAGTAGTACTATCACCTAACTTGGAGGTCTTCAGAAGGAGGCTTGATAATCACCTGGCTGGGGTCATCTGACCTCGGTCCTCTTTCCTGCCATGGGCAGGGGGTCAGACACAATGATTTTTTGTGGTCCCTTCCAACTCTACAATTTATGAATCTATTGGAATGTGAGAAGGCAGTCATCCTCAGAACAAAGATCTGAAGTAGTCTCTTGTACAAAAGAAAGTCACAACATACAGTTCTTTCCTGGTACACAGGTTAAGAAAGTACCAAATACTGATGACACCTGTTGGTCTCATCTCCAAATGAACCACTGAGCTGCACAGTCAAAATTGTGACTGATGATGGAACAAAATAGATGTTGAGACAGAGAGACCATGTGATGAGACTCATGACTACACAGAAAAGGAGGCTGTTGCTTTATATTAGTGTTTGATTTAAGAGTTTCAGCTAGGCCAAGAATCTGACAAGCTCCTTGAGCAAAGGAGAACACCATGTAGAAGAATAAAGGAAGAGCAATTAATATAACTGATTTAGTTTTATTGCAGTAACTTTGTGTTCAGCAATATTTTTTCACCTTTATATTATTATTTTAAAACCTCTCTTTCATTGAAAGTGCAACATCTTCAGCTATGTATTATTGTTGCTATTTGTAAAAAGCGATAGGCTTCCATTTTGAGCTTTACAGTATGATGAAAAAGAATGAGTTACATGCAATGAATGCAAACAACTTACGTGAACTGCAGTTTTACTTCAAAGAACTCAAAATTTAATGAAGGATTTTTTTTTTAATGAGATAAGCTGATGGCAGTGGTCAAAGCCCTGTAGCTTTTTCAGGCAAAGCTCTTTTTTAATTAGGTCTTAATTCAGATGATAAATACAATATTAGACAACTGTACAATTCCAAAACGTCCTGTAATAGTGGTAGAAAAAATGTAGGAAGATTTCAAATAAAACACAACTGAAAAGGACTTAAAAGATGAGAGGGATAGCATTAGAGGTGAAAAGCCATCACACCATCCTTCTTCAAAACATCCCTCAAAATTAATCTCTTCCATGATGCTTCCTGGGTGTTCAACAGTAGCTAGACTCTTTCTTCTGCAAGCACTACTTATTACCATTATTATTTATTGTTTGTATTACCATAGCACCTAGAAACTCTAATTGTAGGCCAGACCCTACTATGCTAGACACAGCTTTTCATAACTGACCATTACCTTGCACTTCTGTTTATTAACCATTGTATCCCACAGTTCTCTCTCATCTTACACATAAGACCAATTTGGCAATGACTTGGGATTTGTCTATTTCAGGGCTGTCAAACATACGGAGGAGCGTAGAGCTGTTCCATCTGGCCTACCTGGCTACAAGAAGACTACTGGATACTGGGGGAAAGGTAGGACCTGCAGCAGAATTCAGGGCCTTGGGCCTTACTTGATATGGCCATCAGTGGCACAGGCCTGAAGGAGGGTTAAGCTGACACAGCACTGCTTACCCTGTACCCACCTGGCCCACCACCATTAATCACCTTTTCCACTGTTGCCAAAGCCCCACCACCATTATCAGTGATGGCAGACCTGCCATAGCTGCTGACCCTATGGATCTAACTCAGAAGAAGTTCCATGGTCTGTATCCAACACAGGGGGAGTTTGACACCCCTGGCCTATGCCATATGAGGTGCTGCCATTATAACTATGCAGGCATAATTTTGTCAAAAGACCCCCCAGTGGAGATAAAGCATGTTCTTTCTGCCAACACATCTATAAAACCTTCTTGAAGAACATAAGGTAAATGGACAAAAGCATATTTTCCCAAACATAGCTGTCTCTATAGCACAGGTTTTTCTGGCATAACTGTGTTGGCAAGAGGGTGATTTCCCCCCCCCCCCCCCCAAATGTCTAGGCAACATTCTGTTTGCAGAATTTTTTACTGTAGACCCGGCTTTATCCACAGTACATAAAACTAAGAATGTGTGTAAAGACTTACAATACTATTCCAAAAATTTTGAGGCAAAATCTATGTTTTCATTAGTGCTTGGGGAAACAGTACTCTAGGCCCTAATGCCAAAGAGGACTTGAAACACTATGAGTATATAAATAATTGAAAATAACAGTAATTTTTAAGCTTTTGGAGCAATATGAAAGAAGGCATGATGCTAAGAACGCTCCAGTACACTACGATCAAGGTATTGTTGTATAAAGGATCCAAATATATACATGGCTATAGTAGATACTTGTGTAAACTAAATAAGATTTCTTCATTAAAAATACATTTTTTGAACTGCTTTACAAGCGAGCCTCTACTCTTTAATTTGAAAAAGTTCTTCCACTTAATTCTGCATTCAGGCAGCCACATACAGCATACAACAGTTGTAGCCGATGAAGTCATGGAATGCTTTAAATCACTCCTGGCAAGAGAGATTTCAAAAGGGAGAATATTATATTTATTGGGGTTCTCTCAAGCAAAAAAGGAAACTTTAGAAAAAACACAAGAAGCCTGAGACTTTACCTTATTTCATTAAAGTAATATAAATATCATTTTATTTTGAAATTGTATTTCTTGGATTAAATGTGTTTATTTAGTAACTTAAATTTCAAGAAATATTCAAAGCATGTTTTCATTTTCAAGAGCCTCTCCTCAAACAATGAATTAAATCAGAAAATTTGGCGACCATCAAAAGTATTTAAAAGTGAATCAGAAAATTATGACATCTCTCCACTGGGAACTGGATGATTTAACTTATTATGAAATATTGTATATGAATTGTTTCATGCTGGTTCTTACATTTCAAGGAGGTTTTCTGCTAAGCAGTGTTCCTTGGAATATGTTCAAGTCAGTATCCGTACTCCTTGGCATTGAAACACTGTCTGATGAGTAATGCAGTTTAAAAGGTCAGAAAAAATATGTTAAGGGATACCTTTAGCACTGGAAACACTCTAACATATAAAGATATGGCATATCATTCAAGTCAAATATTAGAAATAAATTCAGTTGTTTGCTGGTTCTGGCACAACACACTGGAGGTGGTAGAAACTTTACGTGAAAGGGGGAACAGAAATAATATACATACAATAGAGAAGAAATAAAAAGCAGGTCTTCCAAAATGGTAGTTTTATGCAGGAAGTATACTGCAAATCAACAGTTTAACCACCGACCAGTTTCTTTTAAACCACAGATAATGATAAGGATGGTAAGTAGCTGTCCATCTAATATATACTGACTGAGCAAGCAAAAGACATAGAACTGGATTGCATTTACACTGCTGTGAATCAGATTGGAATCAAATGCATAGTCTCATTTGAGACAGCACTGGTTAAGTAGATCAGGCTAAATAGAAAGAGTTGAAATTTTTCACAGGGAACAGTTTTCCATCAGAATATGCTAATTTGATAAAAATCAAAACATTTCATAGGAACATATTGATTTCTTCAAAATAATTATAGAAAGTTATTTTAATGGCTTGTTATTAAGATTAAGATCAAATAATATGTAGTACCAAATAGATAAGAGGAAATGACTACTTGTTCATGTTCAGACAAATGGAAGAATGTCCTGAATACATGACTCATAAGTTATTCACCCATCTATTTCTGGGCTCTTGAAGATCTTTTACAAGCAAGGATCACAAGGCAGATCAGGCCCAGGAATGCAGATTCAAGGGACCTCATGGTCCTTTTTAGTATAACCAGCAACCATTGCAGTCAGGGTAAGTGAAGAGGAGTCAGAAAGCTCTGACTTGCAGCATGCCTGGTAAGAGAAACTATATGCATCAGCCCCACCTCCCGCTAACCCCAACAATTTCTCAGCCCTTCTACATTATCCTTGGCCTGCTGAAGATCAGCTACCCAACTTCAGAGCTAGCTGATACACAGTTTACTCATAAAACAGGATTTGGTTATATTAAGGCCCATGATATTTAGCCTAATGTATGCCAAATGTCTGAGGAGAAACCATATATGGAAAAAAGTCTTTAGAAAGTAGGTCAGAAAAGCCTAGAGACCACTACTGAGCAGAAGCACAAGAAACAGCTTCAGTGGCCTGGGCACAGTGACCTCCTGAGGCCCTGTCCTTTCCTTCCAGGGGAGTCAGAATCCTGAGCCTCTTACTCCAAGCATCCCTCGCTTGTGGGCCCGATGCTCTTTTGACACCCCTCAGGTCCTGGCCCCAATATAGGCCAATTCGGGTGCCTCAAATCAGGCTTGAGTGGCTTGCCTTCTCCTAACCCGCACAACTCCACTGGATCAAGTGAGCCTCAGGCCTCTCAAGGATCTCACTGGCCTGGGCTTTCCCCAGCCAGGACTCTGCAGATGCTGGACATTATCAGGTACCCCCTACCCACCTTTCACCAGGAAGGTTCACAGTTCTGGCATTTCCTTGGGCTGCTGTGCCTCTGGCAGTCCCACTAGGCCTCCCTACCCTGGCAGGGTGCAGTTTTAAGTCATGCCCAGGGGCCTCCTCCATTCCCATAGGCCCAGCCCATATACCTCCAAGATGTTATAAGGCTCAGGCAGCTGGCATCTCTCACAACAGCAAACAGCTGCTTCACCCTATATATTTATATCGAGATATCTATATCTATCTATCTCCTGGATTTCAAAATGGCTGCTGCAATCAAGCACCTGGCTGCTGCCTGCTCCAGCCCTTAAAGTGGCAGGCACCAACAGTGCCCTGCCACACTTGTCAAATGAGGTTTAGATAAAGCCTCCCATGGCTGTTTTTAAACCCGTGAGGGCTTAATACATGTGACGGTGAGGTGTTTTAATTAAAGCAACTCTCCAGGAACCATTCTAAATAAAACACCCCTTGAACCCCTGACCATATTTATAGGCAGCCTGTATAAACAACATGAGAGGTTATTCCTGCCATGAAGAAGTCACTACACTTAACTTGATCTTAGCCCACTAGATCAGACAAGAACCAAGTAAATAAATAGAACAACAGAAAAGCCTGCAACTAATAATTAAAGTTGCTTGTTTAAACTTTTTTCCCTGCAAAAAGTGATTTGCTAATTAAGCAGGAAAAAACAAAATAAAACAACCCCTCCTCCCCCTCCAATGGACATCTTACACCTTATTTAATAAAATGCCCCTCCATGCCCTCAATTTCCTTCCCATACATTGCACGTTTACTATCTGGGTTTCTCCTGGATTTGGAACATCTGTCAGAGCATTAGCATTAAATAAGCCATTATGCATCGTTAAAATATGTAAATACACCTAAATTAATATAACATCACATTAAATTCAATAAATTATTAATACTACTGGATTACAGATGGGGATTAGCTTGATCCTCCCTCAACCCTGGAGAGTCAGGAAACTCCATCTAGTGATAGCCCTATATGCCCCACATTAATAAAGCCAAGTTTTTTTAGCATTCCCAGGAGCTTTGTGGTACAATATTATATACAGTCAGAGTCCTAATAAAGTAACATTACAGTAGGCACATTTTTTCGGGACAGTTATGAGTATTTCCTATATGGTGTATTATAAATAATTCCACAGTTGATGGCAAACAGTCAATCTACCTTGCTTTTTACATTCAGTTATCTTTGTTTCTATTAAATGTACCTCCTTGGTTATAGTTAAAATGTCAGAGTAGATGTTGCTTGTCACTACGGCCCCACCAGTTCATCAACTTTTATACTGATTGAAGGGATCATTTGCTCTAGTACATATTTCAGCTAGATTATTAAGCATCTAATTGCAAACTGGGACTCCAGCATTCCAATGGAAAAGTATCTAGTGATTGGATAACATGGTAATTGTAATCTTACCTAGACCTAGATGGAAGGATAGATGAAGAAAAGCCAAAAAAAAAATCCTAAAGGGTTTAACACTGAAACCGCTTTTTAATTATAAATTAATAAAGGAAAAATGCCCTGGGTTGTTTTCTTCTTTTATACATTATTATTTTTCTTAATATCCTCTACTTAGAGTTGCAAGTTTTTATGGATTTAATTTGTTTTATGTTCTGGAATAAAATCAAAGCACTGCAGCTCAGAGTGTACAAATCACCTGTGTAATGCAGTGTACTGAGTCATACAGGCAATTTATAATGAATAATGGTAACACTATCATTTAGATGAGGATTAAGTCATGGTAAATTATTGTAGAAAACACATGGGTAGCAGATGAATTCATCATAATCACTGTCATACCAATTAATATCTGCAGAGTAATGGGACACTTCATAATGATGAGGCTCTTCAATGATTACCCAAATTATGATCTATAAATCTGGAGGGGCTAACTCTGCCCTGCTGAGTGCTTCAAGAAGAAGAGATGCTACAAGATTATATATATAACTTGCTAGGACTGGTCGTGTTGCATCAGGCAGATATGAAAGATAAGCAGTTAGGGGTCAGTTTATTACTGCGTGGAAGTACAGGAGTATTTGTCCTCCAATAGTGGGTACTGATGAGAGCAGCATATGCCTTCAGGAGTCTGGACACTGTCTTGAAGAAACAGATGCGACTAACTTCAACCATAATGTTCAGGCTACCACAGCATAGTGCAAGTCCCTTTGCTACTGCTGTTTCGAGTGTTAGCGACAACAGACAAGAGTCTTACTTTAGCTCTCCTCTTAGGTAGTAAATTATTGCAGGAGAGGACAGGATCTAGTCAAGAAAAACTAAGGAATAAACTTAGACACATATTATGAATATAGTTGAACAGCACTATGCTTATAGGCCTATATTTAGCAATTGAAGAGCTAAACAGTGCTTAGGCAGCTTTCTCATATATTTATTCAGGCTTGTACTTTGCTCTTTCAAGCAACAAGCAAATCCTGAAGGGTTTAGACAAATACACTGTGCCAGATTCTCAAAAGGTAGAAGCCTGGATAGTTCCACTGACTTCAATTTAGTAACAGCAGTACATTGCACCTGAGAAGCTCCCTTCTGCATAGTAATTTGGTTCACCTTATTCTAACTGAAAAATATGGCCCCGTGTGCTTTCTGGTTAGACTTGCGGTCCCTGTTCTGACCAGCAATGAAATGTCATGACAACAACCTTTAAGGTGCTTTAGCTATGTTCCAGTGAATTCAGGAAAAATTCAAATTTAATCTTCAACTCTACCAGTGGTGAATTCAGACTGACCTCTGACTACAGTGCATTAAGTCCTTCAGGCTTTATGCACATACAGAGGGTCAGCTCTGCACAAGTTACAACATCTTGGCTAAAGTTACTCAAACCCTTTCAAATCTCAGGAACTTGAAATCAGCTGGCACTTGCAGTATGGGTAAAGACAGGCCCACATTAAATTCTCGATCTGAACAGGTACAAATTTAGGGGTGACTTTTGGAAACTGAGCTCAGGCCTGCATCAGAATGGCCTGAGCTCACCTAGGAATTTGGCGGTGATTGAAACCGAAAACTGGATCTAAATTTTTCGACTCAGGACCATTTTTATCTTTGGCAGTTTTGAATCTACAGTTTTTTTCACTAGCTATATTCATCTGTTCTTCATCTTTTACTTCTTTATTAATGGTCCACTTTTTACTTCCTACTTTCCAAGGGTATAAGTGGGACCAAAGTCACACCATCCAGGGGGAAAAAGCAACATACAAATGCACAAGCTAATCTCTTGTCAGGTTACTGCTCCCTGGATGCCTTGCTGCATCAAAGTACAATGCCATGTACAACCCACCAACGCCATGTCAAAAGTCCCAGATTCCCCAACAGCATTTCCATCCATCACTGGTGACTTAGCACTCCAGACAGATGATTATGAAGTTTCTACCTATACTTATCACACTGAGGTACCTAAGACCCAAAATCTACATAAAATAGGAGTCTTTATCCCAGTTTTCCTTATTTGCAGGCCCCACAAAGTTTATTTATCTGGGCCAGACCTCATTCTACTCCTTAGCTGGGGCACTGCTTGACATGGCCTGGATTAACAACCATCATCAAATTCTGGACAAATAATCCAGTATCAGGCAACTCTTTCCTTCAGGAAGTCTCTGAATGGACATGGTTCTTGGCTTCAGCCAGATTTCCCTCCTCAAGTGACAGTGGTTTATCATGTCCTTCCTAGTCAGCCCACAATTGACCAAGCTACCTCTGTTCTTCCCACTGGACTGGCACATATCAGAAGTCTGGTTAGTCCTGCAGTTCATTCATTTTACCCAATCAACAGGGGATTATATAAAACATCATATTGTTGGTCAAAGCTATTCCCTCTTTCACAGAATGGAAGTGAAGTCCTGATTCTGCCCCCAGTGCAGCAGCCAGGTCAAATTAATTGGCAGGAGAGGTCATTACATATTACTTAAGACAACTGGTAAAGATTGCTTCCACTGAAGCAAGGACTATTTAGGAATCACAATCACAGTATAATTCCTGGTGCCCATCTTATACACCACACTTGCGAGCTTTTGTCAAGGATGAAATATAGTCCATTTTTACTATAAACTTTTTTTTAATTTGGACATTTTCATTTTATGGGAATTTGGTTAATTTGTGGTATTTTTAAAAGGATTGCTAGCAACTTTATGGTGAGGTCAAATATGCTGTGACATTACTTCTGCCCATTACCACTAAGTTCTATTAACTGTAGTCAATATTTAGAAAAAGTATAGATTACGTGAAGAAGTAAAAACAAAACCATTGCTATCTATGCTCCAAGTCCCTGGTTACTAGCTTTAATGCCAGGTAATGATAGAAAATGGAGAAAAATCCCATTTTTGTAAAGGACCTCTGCCTGAATTTTCTCTACACTTCAGCTTTCCCTTTCCTTTATTATTGCTTTGTTTCAGCACAGTAATATCATGACCAGAACTAAATATCTTATTTCAGCTTGTGATTGTTTGACCAGGTTTTATGCTTTTCTTTTTTCAGCCCTGATGCAGATTTGGAATGCTTCTGAAGTCTTTAATATAAGACATAAGCTTACATGACCTTTTGTTCTTCATGAAAACTCTTTGCAATTTGAACGTGTTCCTTGTTTGTTTTTTTTTTCTTTTGCAAGTGTTTATATATTTATGTATTTATTATTACAATGAACGATACTGACAATTTTCTTGACAATAATTATTTTGAAATCAGGTCGCTCCAGACAGGGAGGCTTAGGTCCTACTCCTACAATGACTTCCACCTACACAAACCCCTTGTCCACATGGAGCCCCAGTGACTTTTGGGGGGCTCTATATACATGCAGAGGGATCTCTATGTAGTCTTCATTGTGGGATTAAGCCTTTGAAATACTTTAGGAAGATGCACAATATGGTTAAACTTTTGAAGTAGTATTTTCTTTATTTTCTTTTGGGGAGAGACAAGCTAGTTATTTGGGCTTTTTGGCATATGGTATTCAGACAGACATGACTTGTAAAATGTGCTCTGTGTGTTTTGGATTTGGGGGGTTCTTTTTTTTCCTGTTTTCTTTTAATTAGCATTTCCTTTGAAAGAAAGGAACTCAATATTCTAAATTGGCTCTACAAAAAAAATCTCCAAGAAAGTCTCAAACCATTAGAAACCATTTTTATGGTCTGGATTGGAGGGACTGATGTGGTAATAGCACCTTCATACTAAATTCCTCTCCCTCATTCCCATTTGGTAAATTGGGAAATTTAAGAGTAAGGGGCTATTATTCTTGTGTATTTATTATTACAATGAACTATTCTGTCAATTTTCCAAATTCAGAGTCCCTCCCCTTACCCCTACTCCTGGCCTCATACCTATCCCAAAATCATCTTTGTCCTACCCTATTGATCATTTTCCTCTTTATAACAAACACTTACATATTACAAGATTCTTAGCCTCCCCTTGGTCTTACCTTTTAAAAATTACATAAATCAAATTATTCCAACATTTCTTCATTGGTCATATTTTTTAAACCTCTTTTAATCCACATCATTTCTTAGGATCCCTCCTCAGAGGACCTTACATACCAATTCCCTGATAAAGTCCACTTTTTAAAAGATCTATTGCCTTTATACTATTGCTTTCACTCCTTAATTTCCTGAGAATCAGGACTCTGTTGTTTTTGATCACTTTCAGCCAAATCGGCTTCCACATTCAGAGTCTCTTCAGTTTCTAGAAATGATTGCTTAGACATGTTTGCACTTTGTCCCCTATCTAGTTAATAATTAAAGTACCAATCTGATTATTCATACTACCTTCAAGAAAAGTTGATATTCAGCAGTCACCACTTTTGCCTTCCATACCTGAAGCAAATGCACATTACACTATTGTGCCATTAATAATTCAGGCTGTTGTGAGCAAAGACATACCACACCTGGAAAGATGATAATTTTTTGTAAATTCATACTTCTGATTTATACTTCTTGTTATTGTGAGTCATTGAAATGCATGGGCTTTTTGTGGGAAAGATGATAGAAGGATCTTATTTGAATTACACATCTGAATGAAAAGGATGTTTGGAGCCTCTTTTTTCCCCACAAAAAGGGACCCAGTGAAACTTTGGCCTAAGTTTCTGTGAATCAGTTTCTGCTGACTTGTGCCAGCAACCATAGAGAAATCTGATGTTGTCTGGTCAGATAAGTTTTACCTTTGTTGCAGAAATTTTCAGCGTGCTCCTGAAAAATTGTTGTTGACCAGATATTCATTCATCTTTTAGCTACCCTCAGGTATGGAGTGCCTGGAAGATGAAGTGAGACCTTGAATTTGATTTGATATTCTTTGAAAAGGCAATGTATGATGCAAAGGACATATCTGATGCATTTACAGTAGCCATTGCTGTGGTATGTCATAGCAAATGGAATTGTCTAAGGCTTCAAGTCCAGGAGAACTGCATTGTTATAGTCCAATTCAGAGATGAAGAATCTATCAAATGGAAGCTACATTATTATCCATTGAAAGAGTGTGGTGGAGGTGTGGAAGAGAGGGTCTTCCTAACAGGAGACAGAATGGCAATAATCAGCTGGCCCCTCTGACAAACTTTGAATGTTTGGTGGAAGAAGATTGTTGAAGGGTAAGATAGAAGTTACCACAACTTTTGGAACCACCAAAGAGCCAAAACTGTATCTACACCTTCATACATGTCAATAGTTGTCATATAAGCTGAGAAATATGATGCATTTTCCCCACAGGAAATTCTGATTTTTAACATAAATTGTATTAATAAAAAAATTACTCTTGGCTGAAATGCTTCATTTTTGGCCATATTATTTAATTTGGGGGCATTCATGTTTTCAACAACAGTGATTTTGTTCCATGGAGAATAGCCTCTGCATGAAAAGGAAAAAAACCCATCAAAACAAATGACCTCCCTTCCTACTCCCCCTGCCCCAGCCAACTACTAATGGAAAATTACTGACCAACTCTCATTTTTACATATAAACATTAAGAAAAAACAGTAAGAAAAAACAAGTGTTAATCATGCACAGTCACTATATCCCCGTGTCACCAATAGTTAAACAAAAATATTACTATATTAGTGATAACTCACTTAAATGCACCTAATGGGTGTGTCCACACATGCAAGCACGTTCACTTGCAGCAGCTCAAATAGAAGCAGTGCAAATTTGAGCTGGGGCTTTTTGCCTCAGTGCACGTGCTTGGACATGCACTTTGTTGTGGAGCAAATTGTGCCACTTGGGGCAAAATAACCCTGCTTGGCTCCTCCTGGATCTGCAGCCGGGGGGACCTAGAGCCTGAGGCCAACACCTGTGCTGTCTCCAGCAGTATAAAAAGTTGGCCTGTCCACATCAGGGAAGAGCCACTGCCTGCTCACCAGGCAGTGAGGCTCCACCAGCTCTGGGACACTGCTCTCTCCTCTGCATCACTTCAGGGAGTGAGGAGGCATGTGGCATCAGGGCCAGGGAGCGGAGCAGTGTCCTGGACCTGGCAAAGCCTCACTCAGGGCAGAGAGTGGCTCCTCCCTGAGGTGAGGCAAGGCAG
>NW_017729026.1:47632609-47648599 GCF_001723915.1 Gavialis gangeticus | reverse complement strand
CCCCCCAGCCTCTCGGATCACGCCCCCAGCCTCCAGCCCCTAGCCCCCATCTTCAGCCTCCAAATCCCGGCCCCCAGCCCCCATGCCCCAGCTCCACCCTCCGGCCCCTGGCCCCCAGCCTTTCGGCTCCAGCCTCTGGCCCCCCATGGGACACTTCGATAAGTGTCCCATGCTGGACTGAGGTGGCGTGCTCACGGACCACTACTCCCTAGAGGGAACATTGGTTCCAGCCCCCCCACAGGGGCTTCAGGTACCCCCCATCCCCCCCACTGGTCTCCAGGCCCTACTCATTCCCCTGCTCTTCTCCAGACTCTGGAGCCTGGAAATGAGCAGCAGAACAAGCAGGAGGCTGGAAAGAATAAGAGAATGAACAGGAGGCTTGTTCCCCCATCCCCATTGAAAGTAGGGGGGGTCACCACCACCCCCCCACACACACACACACACTCATTGGCAGTACAGGGAAGTTTGCAGTGCAGGGAACATTTTTTCATTCCTTCACATGTCTCTTGACCTATCTCAAAAGGGGTTTGAGATGGGGCACGTGGCACGTGCGTGCTCATCTGGACACTCCTGATGTGTTTTCTGTAATAGAATAGGTATATTCTACTACACATTCTAGATGTGTTTTCTGTAATAGAATAGGTATATTTCAGTATGTGTTATTTTATTGACACATTTTATTTCACCTTATTAGAAACAGAATTTTATAATAAAATTTGACTACTGATTGTACTGTCTCATGTACTGTTTTTGTTTCTGTCTCACTGTACAAACTAATTTCATGACATGTTAACAATTTATTTATCATACCACTATTAGCTCAGTTCATTAATATGATATGACATGCATTAATTTAATGGGAAGTTGATATGGTACTTCATCATTTGATATCTTATTAGTGAATTTCATACTTTATTAGCAATGTCTGATTTGCCTAACACTACTTGAATATCTTGAGTACAGCAGGTGACAACTTTTGCTCTGAGTTTGATGCGGCAAGTTTCATTGAACTTACATCTATATAGAAAAATAAAAGAAGAATAATGTCAGAAAGAGATATTCAGTGTTACCTAAAAGAATGTCATATGAGACTGTAGAAATGTTGACTTTTAAAAACAAGCAGCAAAGGAAATAGCTCCAGCAAAATGATGATGGTGATGTTTGTTGATGCTAAACAAATGATAGCATATATATCATGCTAGTTACTTTCAGAATGTGTCTATACTGCCTCCAGATCATGAGACAGAAACATGCAGATTTTCCACTTTCACAACCAGCTCTATGAATGACACGTGCCTGTGGCGGCTGGACGGGTATGGAGGCAGCGGGAGCACGGCAGTGGTAGCGTGGTGGCGGTAAATGGGGGAGCTCCCGCAAACACTGCCAGCGCTGTCAGCAGTAGTAGGGGAGGTGGTGAGCACCGATCAAGGGTCAATGGCTACCCACAGCCACCACTGACAGCAGCAGCAGTGGCCAGTGGGGATTACACTTTTTGTAGAGGGTCACTAGCCTTTTTGTAGGAGGTGCACTGCCAAACTCAGGGGGTGCACGTGCACCTGCGTGCACCCCCTATGCATCACCCCTTAACAGCTCTCTGCACAGTGACATAGCTCCAGTCTACAAGTGGCTGCGGGGAGCAGGAGAAGGGTGGTTAGGCAGCAGACACCATGTGCATGTGAGAGCTTACAAATGCATATGGCTGCCAGGCAGCCTGGAGAGCAGCTTCTTACAGGAAAGTGTGGTGGGGGCAGGGGAGGGGAAATTGAGACCCCCATAGGGAGGGAGGAAAGGAGTTAGGCAAGGCTGGGGCTGGGGCTGCTGCCCAGTTGGGGTGGTTTGTGTGGCTTGGGGCCTGGGGCCAGAATGTGTGGCCACAGGACCCCAGTTGGGGGTAAGATAGGGCTGTGGGTGGCTCATGTAGGGGATGGGGGGCTAGCTCCCCACCACTACATGAACTCCCAAGAAGAGCAGGAGGGCATGTTCCCCCTAGATTTGTGCAAGGGATGGGGTAGATGTGGGGTGCCCGCTGTTGGCTTGTGTTAGGCCCTCAGTCTGCTGCCCTCCCCCAGGGCCTTCATGGCCCAGTGGATGGGACCCAGCATGGCAGGGCAGAGTGAGGCCAGACAAAGAAACTCCTTGCCACCGCAAGCTCCGCACCATCCTGGCAAGATACTCCCTTGCCTTTCCGGCAGCAGTAGAAGCAGCAGTGCTGGGTTGTACCCCTCACTGCTGCTGGGTGGGCAGGGGGCACCTGGCCATGGTGATGTGGAGCTCCCAGAGGCAGTGGAACTGAGCTTCCTCACCTGGCCTCATTCTGCCCTGCCTCACTGAGTCCTGCTCACTGGGCCACAGAGGTCCTAGAGGAAGCAAAGGAGCGTGGGAAGCCTGAGCCCACAGCAGGCAGCCCACACCCACCCCACACATGATCTCTGTTTCAGCCATGCCACCCACTCCAGTAACTTCAGTTCTCTTCTGTAGAGGTCCAGCAGTCTAGCCACATGCAAGAAGTTGCCCTGCCAGAACTTAAAATGGGGAATGGAATTGGGGGAGAGGGAATAGCTATTAGAATGACAGGTGTAGAAGAAAAAAATGTAACTGTAGGATGTTGAATGAAGCAATTAGCACTGTCCAGTTCCTCCACTTCAAACACCAAATACAAAGTATAGAGCATGTGGCCATTGTGGCAGGGCACTTGATGTACCTACCACTTTAGGAGGTCAGGATGCCTGCTGAGCCACTGGCAGGTGGGGATCAGGGCTAATTGTGGAGTCAGCTGACCCAAGAGGCAGGCAGGTGAGTCTAGGCCTGATCAAGGAAGTCACTTAATTGCAAACGATTCACCTGATTGGAGGAGGGCTGGGTTTAGACAAAGTATAAGCCCAAGCCCTGAGAGTAGGGCTAGCAGTAACATCTTGGGAGCTGGTATAGGAATATCACCCAGAAGGAAGGCTGCTGCTCCTGAATGCCAGTAAGGAGAATAACATCTGAAACATCTGCAGGTTTGAGTAGTGACTAGGGGGGTGGAAAATTTCCTGTCATAGGTGACTGGTAGGGGGCGCATGTGTCCCCCCTGAAGGGGATGGTGCCCTGCTGATGGTCGACACTGATGCTAACAGGACCACCACCATTGGTGGCTTCTGTGGATGCCCCCCCTTCCCAGATTCAGGAAGCACCAGTCACTCATGCTGGGAACCCAGTACGGGGGGCCAAAGCCCTGCGAAGGTGCTGAGTGCCAGGGGCCTAACGAGGGGCCAGCTGAGCCCAGAAAGAGAGAGGTGGAGTGCCTAGGGCCTCCTGAGAGGCCAGGCAAACCATGGGAGAGGGGCTGAGATTCTGTGGACCCATTGAGTGGCTAAGTAAGCCCTGAGAGTGGTACTAAGTGTTGGGGGGGCATGTGAAGCATCCAGTGAGAGGGGCAGAATATGTGAGCTATTGAGAGGTCTGGATGAGCCCAGAAAAGACCTAGGGAAGGCTGCATTAGGAAAGACCTAGGGAGGGCTGCAAGTGAGCCCAGAGAGAGCGATTGATCTATGGAGGGATCTAGGAAAGAGGTCCAAGAGTGATCTGGGGGCCAGAGATGAAGGACTCAGGGGGCCCTGTCGTTAGCAGCCTAGGAGGAGCATAGGACATCTAAGGGAGAGCCCCGATTGGGATAGTTAAGATCAGGTAAGCCTGAAGACTTCTGGGTAAGACCTGAACCTGCACCCTACTGGGGCTGGTTAGCATGGTGGGGCTGCCTTTAGTAGGACAGCCTCCATGGAATACCATGCATGGGCCACTCCAGGGAAAGGCAAGGATCGGGCACCAAAAAGGTTCCACTCCCACTGTCTTGTGGCTTACCCTGTGGAGGGGAAAGCCTAGGGGAACACACCCCAACTGAAAAGCACCTGGCAAGGAAGACCACAGGGTCCAGAAGCTCAGCAAGGAGTCAGGGCAGACCAGGACCATGTTGGTCCAGAGGCCCAGTGAGGGGCCTGAAGTGCATAGTGAGGCCCAGTGAGCATAATGGGATGAGGGGTCCAACAGCCCAGCAAGGATCTCAGAATAGAGTGCAGGGCTGGATGGGTCCAAGGGTCTGGAGAGAGGCTGAGAAAGTGAAGAACAAAAAGGACGAGGAAACAAAAAGTGCTGGCAGCTCAGAGGAGTTGACAGCCCAGAGAGGGGCCAGGAGGAAAACTGAGAGAGTAGTTGTGCTAGACCGAGGGGTCTGAGGGGCCAGAGGAGAGACTGAGGGGTCTGGCAGTCCAGGAAGAGGTTGCACAGAGATACCAAGAGGTCTGAAGGCCCTGAGTGGGGCTGAGAGGCCAAGGGGTTGGAAGGCCCAGTGAGGGGCTGTATCAGCAGTAGGTAGAACATCTGTAAGGATCCCATTTGCAAGGCATGGGGAGGTACAGAGCCATGCAATTGGCCTATAAGGCCAGGACACAATCCAGGTGGTCATTATAATAAGACCATGGCAGCCTTCCACACTGTAATTTAATTAACATCAAGGTGTGGTGAGCAAGAGTTGGGTAGACTTCCCAGTGAGCAGAGTATTTAATTTTTTGCGGGGAGGGGGGAAGGGGAGTGGAGAGGTATCTTGTGACAGCCATTGTTTGATTTGACTGTTTCTGAGGCAAACTCAGAATTTTGGTGTGGAAGACTACAACAGACACTGATTTTTTTTAGCAAGTCTTAGAACTCTTGAAAGCAGCTATTACAATATGATATGAAAGCTATGTTGTGTGACATGAACTGTCCAGAAAACAACACTGACAGCAACAGTCTCTAAGGACCTCCATTTACTACCTCTTAGGAGGAGCATGAAATGATGGCATTTGAATATTTGAAAGTTCCAAAAAGGTACACTTTTGACACAGAGGATAATTTGAAGGTGCATACTCAGGCTCTTGTAAATAAGGCTTCTGGCAATTGCTTTGAGATTAAAATAATGGATATTTTCTGAAGGGACTGTTTGGCAAGTTGTGAAATAATGCACTTGAATATTGAAAGGATTTACAAGGAGATACTTCTTTGTAACTCATCGTGCACAGATGAGTGCTGAAGGGTAGATTTTGATTTCTGTGGGGAATTTCTAAATGCATGTCCTAATTCCTGATCATCTTCACAACTGCAGGAGGATGTCACACAGATTTGAAGTGGTCTCATTGGAACTTTTAATCAGAGACTGAGTGCTACCAACTCCAGATTGCCTTGTGATCAAAAGGGATTAAAGACGAAAAAAAAAAAAGCTTTTCTCTTTCTTTAACATGTTTCTTTCTTTATCAGTAGACCCAGATTTTTATCAGGGGACACAGACCTGAAAGTGAACTGTGATTCTCCAATGCACTGTTTATTTTTTTGTCTAAGGTAACAAAATACTTGGAAAGAATGAAATAGCTTTGCAAAATTGGATTTTTTTTTCATGGTATATCTCACATTCTTTGACAGAAATCCATGTTTGTACAATCTATGCTATAACAGAATGAGATGTTTTGAGATGCTTACGTCCATTTTCAGCTATTTGTGCTTGAACATCAGCTTTTTGTTGTTACCTGCATAATTTCTTAAACTGGATAGTGTAAAATTTACTATAAAAAGGACAAATCCCCAGATGGGAAAAGAAGTGTGATCTCTTGAAGCCATTAAGGAGTTTTAGATACTCAGGATATTCATCAAAGAGCTGAGAACCTAATAAGATTTTTAGGCTGTAAGCCATACAGGTAATGCTAGTCCGACTACAATGGGGTGCCCATCTGGCTATTTTTGACCACTCTACCTATAGCAATGATAGTGAAAAAATACAAGAGGAATAGAGACTGAGATCCAATAGCTTCCCTTCCTCCTGGCTCTCTTGTGGATTCTGATGATGGAGGGAAAGAGATGAGGGCATCTGCCATTAGAAGACTGGACAAGGGTACAGATCTGGCTGGGATGATCTAGTTGGGGATGGTCCTGCTTTGAGCATGGGGTTAGACTACATGACCTTCTCAGTCACTTCCAATTCTATTTTTCTATAATTGTGTGATAATTACAACACTGCTCTGCAGAGGGCTCTGTAGTCCTAACGTTGTTGGGGTATACTCTGATCAGTGATTTTTAAATCATTTTGATATTTTTCTTTCTGCTCTTTTTGAAGCAGCTTTGGGCTAGAGGACCTCTTCTATGCTCCTAAAGGACCATGCTTACTTAGACTTCATTTAACTGAGTCTTATGCAGACCAACTGACACCCACATTGGCAACATGCTGTATAATCTGTTCTGTTGGACTTACATGCTAAGGCCTTGTCTACATGGTGCAGTTACCATTCTCTAGAACAGCAATCAACAACCTTTTTTACGCTGCAGGCTGAAGTAACCACATTTGGGTCAGAGGTAGGAGGATGGTGGGTGCTAAGGCCCAACAACTACCAAAGCATTTCACTGCAGAACCATAGGGAGAGTGCTCTTTACCCAGTGGCACAGGAAAGCAACTGCTGCCAAAGTGCCCCACTACTGAATGTCATCAAAGCTCAATATCTTGCATGGATTCAGCTACCCTGCTTTCAGTTAAGAGGCAGCTTTGCTTGTACGGAGCAGTGTAGCATGTTTCAGGACACCCCTGTGGAGTGCAATAAATGTATCATGTAGATTTAGACCCCAAAGAGAGGAGAAATTATAAGAAAGTCTGAGAAAAGTAGGATTGGATCCACATCTCATACATAAACTCTGAATTTGGTACGTTTGCTTCCCCAAAGTTTCTAAAACATGAAAAGCGGTCCTCATAAACATATCTTATTAGCTGAGAACCAGGACAAGAGACATGACATGAATAACAGCAGCATTGCAGGGCTTCTATAAAAATGCTGATGTTTAGCATTGCCAAAATTACATATAGGAATATAGAACTGGCAGGGATCACCTAGATCATCATCTCCAGTTCCCTAGCCTCTCAGGCAATAGAGGGAAAGTCTAAATGAGTCCACCTATAATTCACTATGCACAGCCACAAAACGAGTTTGAACACCTTACATCAAACTTTAGATCTGTAATATAAATAGACTTAAATATCTCAAATATTTTAAAGTGCCACGGGACGAGAATTTACCGATGCTTGCTGAAATGGCAGCGAGATTAAATATGCTTATAGGATCCCAAGAAGTAGACAATGCCCAAGAGGAAGAGGAAAAAATAAAAGTGTCCTAGCCAACTGGAACTTCCAAGCCCTAAATCTGATGATTGGTGAGCAGATTACCCACCAGTAAAGCACCTGACTGGTTTCTCAGCATGACTAGGAGCACCAGTGCACTCCATCCAATCTCCCAGTTCTACCTGTGGCTATATCTGACGTGTCAGAGGAATTCAGAAACAAACAACCAGATGCCAAGTTATACACTCAAAGGGAAATATAGTTTCTTTTTAGCCACAAATGCCAAACAACAGAAGCCCTGAAGCATTAAATTAATTGGTTAAATAAAATATACTTGAATGCATGATACCTTTGGTGCAACAAGAATTGTAAGTATATTAACAGAGCAAGAGGTAGGAGGATGATCAAGGGAAGAAAAATTAATCTGGAGAGGACCATCACAACTGGCCCTGGCTATCCTTCTTTACTTGACCACACACATTATAAAAATCTCTGTAACCTAAATTAAAGTATATCCTCATAAAAATATTCAATTTCTCACAAAGACAGTGGAAGCCTGATTACAGGTGATCAAAATGGATCCTACTAATGTTTTGTACAATGGTCTCTACTAAAAATACATCATCCGATACATCCTAAAAAAATGTCAGTAGGCATTTTTACATAATTAAATCCCACTGGTTGTTCTTTTATCTAGCAACACATTCCGATTCTTTTCACTGTTAGTTGCCTCCGATCTATTTGACTCCTGTTTAAACAAAGTAAGACCTTTCACTATCACATTTTGTACTATTATTATCATAATTCACAAGGTTTTACAAATTCTTCCTGTATAATAATCAGATCCTCCTAGTATTGAGAATATCTTCAAATTTAGTGTACACATATCCCATCAGATACAAAGCATTTAGTTCACTCGTTTCTCACACAAAGGTCACAAAAGAAAATAAGGAACAGGACTGTTCCCACAACTGATACTTAAGGAACACAACTAAGAATGTCTTTCCAATGAACTTTCCAATATACCATCCCTTATCAGTTTAACTGACAGCAATCCCACCTTTAGCTAGCTACTTATGTCATATGATTCTAATATTAATTTCTATCTTCCTCACCTTTAGATAATTATTTCCAATGTATGTAAATATATCAAATGTTTTGCCATATATAGATTAGATCTACTAGTTACTTCTGTTTTTCAGTGAGAAAAATATACACAAAAACAGTCCCAATAAATCTATGGCTAAGACCGCAACTTAGTAAGATATTTGAATTCCAGTTTTAGGGCAAATGTAATTCTATTAACCATAAATGGACAGTTTACAATCTTAAAATTAAACATATACTTAAATGTCCAATTTTTGTTCTCCGTTACTATGTTTCCTCCTAATCACTTCTTTGCATGCTACCATTAAATCAAGTGAAAATTTAGTTCAGTTGAGCCTCTGTTTATACACCAAGATTTCTGTGCATCCAAATTACTTGCCTCAGCAAAGATAGAGGAGAAAGGCTTTACTTGTAACCACAGTACTCATTCATTGGAATTCAGCAAACTTACATGACCCATCAGATCCATGTGCAAAGATGCAACCAAAACGCACCTTAATGAGACACTTGAGTATAGAGTTTCTACAGGCTCTTTATACTTGACTGAGTTTAACAATATATGTATATCAATATGTCTGAACTTTCACTTAGGATGCATGGAAATATAAATATAATATAAATTCCATGATTTATAAATCTCATGTCTTTTGTTTCACTCCACATTCTGTATAAACCTGTTTTAACTACAGACACTTTAGGGCAGGTTCCAGCACAGGCTTGAGAAGTACATGCTTTTATTCTGCTAAAAAATGCATGGAATTCTTCTTGGCACCAGGGAATATTTCTGACAAAGCTAGAGAGAAGGCATTAGAGCTAATGTCTACATTAGTGTCCATGTCCCTGGAATAAGAGAAGGGGAAGTTATGCTGGGGCATCCCAGGAGCAGGGTGAAAGGGGGGCATGGTTCTACATCTTGCTTCAGTGGCATAAATTAGACTGGTTTCTTTAGTTTTTGCCATTTTGCACATCATGTAATCAGGGACCTGCAACTGGCACCCTCTAAGGTTAAGACTGAACATAGATTTGAGACTATAACAGGACAGTCTGTCCCTTTTAGAAGAAGCAGTCAACCCTGTTGAGAGAGCCCAGCTTCAGGGCATTTGGATAATAAGAGTGTCCTGCAGTGTGTCACTGGGAACTTAAAACCACAGGGGAGTGAGCAAGAGATAAGCAAACTACAGGTCTAAACATGTGCTACATGGAAGGGGTAGGCTGCTACATTGGAGCCAGAGCAAAGGGATATCCCTTATCATTCCTCCCAGTGTCTGGGACAGGATAGAAAGATTTATTTTTTTTTGCTCGTTTTGTTTGTTTAAAAGACTGCATTTTACTGGGAGGACTGGTGGAGGAACTCCTATGGGATTGAAACCCACATGCAGAAACCAACAAGTTATGGAACCCACTTACAGAGACCTACATGTTTTGTTGTATTTAATATATCTTTACTACCTACTGATTTCAGTTTAAAGCACGGTAATAACAAAGAGACTTAAGGGTTAAAATTTAAACCAACAATGAAAAGAATTGTGGGTTATATGCGACTTTTCTATAGGAAAATGTTTGTGGGGGTTGGGGGTTTTTTGTTTTTATTTTTTTTTAAAAAAGCTATCTACAGACTGAAAAGCTGGAATGTAGATGTTTTCTGCCATTTCTGCAGATGCATGCAACTTTCAGATCTGTGGGGCATTGTAGTAGATGCATAATGGGTTTTATGGAATGCTGCCTCTGCAGTTTATGAACAGTATCTTATTAATGGAGGATAATAATGTGTGGTTTCCATTACATGTATTTTTTTTTAAAAAAAAAATCAATGTCAACACTTTTAAAAAGAAAAGAGAACATTGCATAACTTACACATGAAGTCTTCTGTTTTTGTGCAATTGTTTCACGTTGAAAGTCCTGTGGTGCAATCACTGCTTTTAAACATAAGTGGTGTGCACAGAAGACACAGCAAGTAATCATTATCTAATAAACTGGTGATAAAACATACCAGTCCTCTTTTCTATTATAGGATCCCATTTGAACTCACTCTAAATAAGCCTCTTAATAGAATAAAAGGTAGCAGATTTCATATGCTAACATCTGGTTAAATGAGTAACAGCTATAAAGGCCCATATATTCCATTTTTTAAAGTCCATTTCTGCAAATAATTCTTCCAGTGCCAAGGTTCCTGCTCTAGCTGTTACTTTTCTGACATACCATTGTAATCTGAATTGAAGACCTAAGAAATATGCTATCATTAACAACCAATGCACCTTATCAAACTTGTCAGTCAGATGGGACTGCCCATGCACTGTAAGAACATGGAACAGCTACCTCCTGGGCAATCACAACTTCTCTTTAGATGCTCATGCCACAAATCACTCAGGAAAGGCAGATCTTTTGTGAACAAAGACATACACATCCGCACACCCAGCAATTCTCCCCTTTACTCTGTATCTGCAGCCACAGGGGACTGGGAGGACTGATTGGCTGTGAACATCTTCACTCAGAAAAACTCATCTAAATTATAAAGACTGAAAGAAACAGACCCTGCATGAGCTGCCACATGCCAAATGTGGCCTTTTTATCTATAATACAAAATGTAAATGCAAACGATGTGCATCAGGCAAACAGAATTTACACAAAGCAAAGAATAATAATCTTTTATTTTTTGTCTCTGCTTGTGAACAAATAAAGCCTTTTTAACAATTCTTTTATTTTTGCAGGAATCCCCAAGACTCTGTTTAATATGCAAAACCCAAAGATTAATGAAACATACCTCCAAATGATATTTTGTTCTCATTGCATATACTCACTGGGCAGGTTTAAAATTCTCTATTATAAACAGCATGCTTCAATTGTTATCTTTGGTTTAGTTAGCTTTCCTGTGACTTGTAATACAAGTATTATGTTAACTGTTAATGCCACCTTGTTTCTTGTGTTTGTGTACATACATATGTATATAGGTCTGTGCAAAACAGCATTGCTTCGTTTCAACTTCCTTTTCACCATTTTGAAGGGATAGTGTTTTCTTTCACTTTTTCAAAGCATTTTGCTGTTTCAAAACATTTTGATGTTTTGCCCATGGGCTATAATGGGGAACCATGAAAATGCCTATATCTTTGTCATTTTCTGCCTGATTCAGATGCAAATTGCAGGGATGGTAGCCCCTTCTTAGGGCATGAAGCCTGCCAAGTTTGAAGGAGATAGGTGCAGGGATTTGGGGACACTGCACCTCAAACTTTTAGAAGCAAATTCTTATTACTTGCCAGCAAGGGCAGCTTGCTGTCATCCTGCATGCAGGCCCAAGGATCCGTACGCCCTGGAAGGGCTGCTGGGCTGTGCCAGACTCCTCCTGGGGGGCACAGTCCCCTGGATCTGTATGTATGTGGGATGACGGCAAGCTGCCACTGCTGGCTGGGGTCAGCACCAGCACTGGTTTCTTTCCATCACTGGTGTGGGCTGCACCAAGCAGACTCAGGTGCTGGCCCCAACTAGCAGTGGCAGTCTGCTGTCATCCTGCATACAAATCCAGGGGCCTGCACCCCCTGGAAGCAATCTGGCACAGCCCTGCAACACTCTTGGGGGGGGGGGGGACCCTGGAACTGCAGGCAGGGTTTCAGCAAGCTGTTGCTGCTGGCTGGGGAAATAGCCCAGAGCCATCACCATCACCAGCTGACAGCAGAAGACTTCTGTCATCCCACATCATCTGGGGGCCCACACCCCCCAAGAAGAGCTGAGGAAAGTGATCAGAGAGCTGGGGAATCCAACTGGGAACTGGCGATTGCGGTTAGCTCCAACATTCCCCCAGCTCCCAGTTGGATTCCCCAGCTCCTGGTTCAATTCCCCAAGCTCTTCCCAGGAGGTGCAGGTCCCCAGATCTGTGCACCAGGTTTCAGCAGGCTGCTGCTGCAGGCTGGAGCTGGCCCCAGCCTGCAGCGGCAGCCTGCTGAAACCCCACATGCAGATCATAAGCCTGCACCCCCTGGGAACAGCTGGGGAAATGATCAGACTGCTGGGGAAGCAATCAGAGAACTGGGGAATCAAACCAGGAGCTAGATGCCAGTATCAGAGCAGTCCTTCCCCACTCTTCCCCCTCCCTCTCCTTTGTTTCTGTTTAGCTGCAAGCAAGCCTGGCTTCAAAACTTGAAACGTTTTGAAACAGTTCAAGTACCCTCATTTCATTTCGAAGCCTTTTGTTTCATTTAGATTTCACTATTTCAAGCTCAAAACATGTTGAAACAGCTTCGAAATGAAACACCCATTGAAATTTCACACCGCCCTAATATACATGGTGCATTTTTATCTTATTAGGCATTGCTCAGACCACCAAAACAAGTCTTTTAACAAAACAAATCATATTAATAACAGGTATGCCTCCTCAAGAAAAAACAAACAAACCATGTATACTCTCATATGAACACCTGTGAGCTATTGAGTTTAACTGAGCTGGAATCTAGTGATTGTGTATGAAGGGAATGAGGTTTCACCAACTGACTTCCTTTAAATTGCATTTCATTATCTTTTCTCTTCCCATTATGGTTATGAAGAACTATGGGTTAGAGGGATTAGGGATCTAAAATGCAATGAAATCTTACGAGATGGGGGGTCTCAACAAATTTTTGCATTAAGTAACAAAACAGCTTAAGACCTAGAATACTTTTAAACAAAAATAACCATATGGAAAAGTCCCCAAGTGGAAAGTTTACAGAGATAAAGCCAGATTTGGAAAAATTGTCTTAGAAGACATAGGCCAGGTACAGACATTACACTTTTTACCAGAATAAGTGATTGGAAACCAGTCTATACCCATAACAGAACAAAAGTTTGGCACACATAGGGTGTGTCTACATGAGATGCTAATGGCACAGTAGCCCAATAACACTGCGCAGTAGTTTGCCACGCAAAACAAATCACCCAGAGGGGATTTAATAGCAGCTTTCAACTACCTGAAAGGTGGTTCCAAAGAGGATGGAGCTAGACCGTTCTCAGTGGTGGCAGATGACAGAACAAGGAAAAAGGGTCTTAATTTGCAACAAGGGAAATTTAGATTGGATATCAGGAAAAAAACTTTCACTAGGAGGTTAGTAAAGCAGTGGAATAGGCTACCCAGAGCTGTTGTGGAGTCTCCATCCTTGGAGGCTTTTAAGACCTGGCTAGACAAAGCACTGTTATGATATGGTTGGGGATGGTCCTGCTTTGAGCAGGGGGTTGGACTAGATGATTCCTGAGGCCCCTTCCAACCCTAATTTTTTATGATGATATGATTTGATAGTAGGAAAATTGATTGCCCCTATCCAAGATGAGTGACTTTGTCAGTGAGCTACCTATCACTAACTATTCATTGCCTGTCTCTTTCCTACCTTTCCTCACCTCCCTTCATAAATATTCATTAAATCACAGTTTCCTTCTAATGTAAGATGCAAAAGTTTAAATCTTAGATTTTTCTTTGATATGGAATTAGTATTTTCTGACTGAGGTATACTGTAAACTTAGCTTACTTGGTGGTGCAGACAGGTGCTGTGCACTGCTTTGTAGTACCAGTGAATCTGCTATTAAAAGCTAATATCTAAAACAATTTGTATCCAGCATTGCTTATTTTCAGATTATTAAAACTATTATATAGCAACATTCTCTTTGTCATTACTGTTTATTATGTTTTTAAAGAAATAATAAGAACTTTCCCAGGCAAAACACTAACTGAGGTGGTGTTCAGGTTGAAAAATACAAGAATATAAGTAATTTAAGTATAATCCTGGCCCCACAAACCTTATAGGGATGTTATAATTATCAGACAGCCAAATAATCCAAACTCAGAAGTGGTTACATATTTTAAAAGTACAAAAGGCTTATCAAAGTCACTTAACCAAGATAAAATTTGCCTTATGTAGTCAGCATAAAATAAATGTCATAATCCCTACCTTACTGTACAGAGCTGAGATGTGGACAATGTACAGGAGACACCTGAAGTTGCTAAAGAAGTACCATCAATGCTACCTGAAGAAGATTCTTCAAATCCAATGGGAAGACAGACACGCCAACACTAGCATCCTCTTGCTAGCAAAAACTACGAGCATCAAAGCAATGATCATCTGACATCAACTTTGCTGGGCTGGCCACATCATCCGGTGTCCAAGTCATCTCCTGAAACAAATTTTATTCCAATGCTTAACTGCTCTCAGTGAGAAAATTCTTCCAAATATCCCACCCAAATTTATCCTTCTTCAATTTAAGACCATTGTTCCTTGTTCTGTCCCCTGCAACCACAGAGAGTCTTCTCTTTTCCAGACTAAATAATCCTAGTTCTTTTAGCTTTTCCTCATGAACCATGTTTCCCTGGCCCCTAATGACTTTTGTTATTCTCTGATTAACTTGTTTTAATTGGTCCATACCTTTTTGAAGTGTGGGGCCAGTGCTGAATAGATAGGGTGACAATGTGTCCTGGTTTGGCTAGGACAGTCCCAGATTTCATAGGCTGGTCCCAGCCAGTTGCTGAAAATTGGAAGTCCAAGGCAGTAGCTTGAGGCTGCAGACTATAGGCAGGGGGTGGACTGGGCTGGGCAGCACCCCAAATTTCCTTTAAAATATGGTAATCATATGAACAGAGCAAAAGAATCACCTCCCTTGATTTGAAAGTGAAGCACCTATTGTCATATTTACTCAAATATAAGACAAATTTCCACCCCCCGCCCCGCTCTTCCCCAATCAACATGGGAAAAAAGAACCCTCATCTTGTATTCACATGCCAGCAAACCTTTCCCCTCTTTCTCCCACATTAAATACTTTGGCTATTATTAAACTGCTGCTAGAAGCAGCATGTACTCATGGAAACCAACTATGAAGTTGATTGAATGCTGCCCATGCTAAGCATGCCCGTAAGACACATGGCCCATATTGGGCAAACAGACTGATGGGAACCGTTTTACTTATTATTATGAAAGAATCACATTCCATTTTTTACCATGCTCTTAAGCATACCCACATTTATCTACCCAAGCTTCCTTTCCTCTTTGGTTCACTTTAGTTTCCCCTTAAGTTCACAATGCTTTTACCTATGTAGGCTAGATCCAATGTTCAGAAAACCCAGTTTATCTTTCTCCAGTGCCCCCTATTACAGGACCACTTCTACTTGTTGCCTCACTCAGCCTACTTTATAACTTGCCTCCTCACACACTAGTACAAGGCTCCAACTCCTTGTACACATAAAAATATACATTAAAAGGCTTAATATTTTTCTAAAATCTCTACACCTAATCCACATTTTAAGAACCCATATAAAACTTATATAACAACCATCAACAAAAGCTCATTACATACTTAAAAATCCTGTTCACCATTTAAAATACTCAGTTCTTAGTGATCTGTGACCACAAAAGAGTCAAGTTCATAGTTTCATAGTTTGTAAGGTTAGAAGGGACCTGAGCAGATCATCAAGTCTGACCCCCTGCCATGGCAGGAAAGAGTACTGGGGTCAAACTACTCCAGCAAGGTGTTCGTCTAGCCTTGTCTTAAAGACCCCCAGGGTAGAAGCCAGCACCACCTCGCTTGGAAGATGGTTCCATATCCTAGCCACCCTGACAGTGAAGTAGCGCCACCTGATGTCTAGTCTGAATCTACCCTCTGCCAGCTTGTGACCGTTATTCCTGGTCACTCCTGGCATTGCTTGGGGGAACAGGGACTCCCCCAGTGCCTGCTGATCTCCCCTGACTAGTTTATAACAGGCCACTAGATCCCCCCTCAGCCTTCTCTTGTGGAGGCTGAACAGGTTCAGGTCCCGTAGCCTCTCCTTGGAG
>NW_017729026.1:47616311-47627609 GCF_001723915.1 Gavialis gangeticus | reverse complement strand
TGGACCTGCTGCCCCTGATCATGCGAGTGGCCCTCCTCTGGACCCTCTCCATGTTGTCCACATCCCTCTTGAAGTGCAGCAACCAGAACTGGACACAGTACTCCAACTGTGGCCTGACCAGTGTCGCACAGAGGGGGAGGATCACCTCCTTGGACCTGCTCAAGATGCATCTGTGGGTTCATTTTCCTCCAGTTTTTATTTCCATCTTCTTCTTCTTCCATATCACCCTCAGTCTACACCTCTTTACTTGTATAAAAATGTGACACTCTCCCTCACATCCTTTGTACAAATCCAGACTCCCAGAAGAGGTGATCCACCATTTCCTCTACTCCAGTTCTCTTAGACACCTTGCTATCCTCCCCAGGCCCCACCTACAGTGGAGGGCCTACACTTGTAAAATTCCACTCACCATTGCCTATAGCAGATCTGCATTTTCACCAGTCAGGTATGTTTGTTATACCTTGCTATACCCTCTGTGCTACGAGTCTTGGGAATTCCTTACAGGTGCCATCATGTCCCCTTCCCAGACTCTCTTTATCAGCTTATTTTTATCTCACATGTACTGGTTTCTGTTTTTCAATACTTTACTCTTTTAACAACCCTGTTTTCACTAAAAAAGGTGGCCGCCACACCCATCTTAAATCAGATCCTTTGATCTGCCTTTGAAACCTGCACCCCGCCAATCTTATATGAGATCCCACAAAATAGTGGGTAAAACACCCCACTATTGAATTCTCCTCCCCCTACCCCAGCACACCACCTTGATGTATTTAGCATATACAAAAAGCATCGTATCTGGGAGGTTCCCCCCCAACATCCACTATCCTTTCGTTATACAACTCTACCCATGCAAGGTGCTTTCTCTTATTCTTCCAGAAAAAGGAGAACAGTTCCCTGCATTTGTCTCTCTTCTATTTTTGATGGTGGAAACGCCACCCCTGCATATAAAATAAGTGGGAGGAAAACTGTTTTCACTGCCACTCTGCCTCCATTTGCGAGTGATCTCCCTGACCATAACCATAACACCTGTTGCACTCTTGTCTGCACTTTTTCTCACACCACTTTCTCTGATACCTCTTTATCCATTAAAACTCCATATTAAAACTTAACATCCAAGTCCTTCACCTTCACTTTGAGAATGTCCACCTCCCCCACCTGTCAAAATGTCATAATTGTGCATTTTTCCTTGTTGAGTTTTACCCTAGCCACTTCCCCAGACCTCCCCACATGCCATGATATTCTTTCCAGTTAAAGCCTCTCTCACAACCACACTAACATCATCCATGTAGAGTAGGCAGGCAAGTTATCGCTAGTTCCCTCCTGGTTCATGTACTCCATTTAGCACTGGATCTTTCCTTATACTCTGTACTAATGATTCCATTGCACATATAAATAAAACCAGGGACAGAGGCCAGCCCTGCCCCCCCATGCCTATGATAAAGTTTTAAAACTCTTTCTTATATGCCTGCTGATTAAAATTCCACTTTCTGGTTGTTCACATAAAACTCTATTCCATCTGATCAGCTTTTCTGAAAGCCCCATCATGCTTAAAACCTCAAATAAATGTGTTTTGTTTTTATTTACTGTATTGTACCTTTTCTAGGTCCAATTTTAAGAGCTCCATGTCCAATCCTCTTCCTTTACACAATTGTAAACTATTTTGTAAGACACTTAATATATCTGCAACTTGGCACCCAGGGGCTGCACATGCCTCATCTTTACGTATCACATCAGGAAATACTCTGTGCATCCTTAAAACAAATAATTTTGCTAATAACTTATAAGCAGTGTTTAAAAGTGTGATCAGGTGCCAATTTTTTAAAAGCTTAAAAAACCCTTTTCACATAGTAAAATGACAACTACCTACATAAAAATTTTCACCACTAAACCCTTGCTTAAAATTTCTCTTTAAAGATCTTCCAAATCTGGTCCAATAAATCCCAACATTTTGTATAAGATTGCACTGGGAGCCCATCTTTTCTGAGGGTCTTCCCTTTCTTCAAGGTCTTCAGATAATCATGTATGTAACTTCTGCTTACTTGTCTTTCCATTTTGTTCACCTCCTCCTTTCCCACTTTTGTCTCTATATTTCCCTAAAATTATTTTATACTTTCCTCTTCCCTGCTTTCCTTTTGGTATGATTTCTCAAAGAAACATTGTGCTGCTTTAAAATAACTCCGTTCCTCCTTCCATTCACCTTCCTCCTCCATAACTGCTGTCATTTCTCTTCTTGCTGACTTCATTTGGGTGGAGAAGTATGGGGACCAGCCCTCCTGCTTTTCTGTCCACAGGAGTCATGCTAAAAATATTTTCCCCCCATTCTTTACTTAAGAATTATTCCTCTATCTTTCTCTTTACATCCTCCAATTTCTCCAATTCCTCCTTCACGTTCTTTCCTCCTTTTGCTTCCATCTATATCCACTGCATTTCCCACTCTAGCTTTTTATACCCTTTCCTCCTCCTTTTTTGCCTCCTCCCTTCTCACAAATAAAACTCTTCACTCCTTTCTTTTATTACTTTCCACCATTCCTGTACCAATTTAAAACAATTTTTCAGTGCTCTTCAATTTTTGTATCTCTCCCAAAATCTTTGGCAGCATTCCTCCTCTTATAGTAAATGCACATTTAACTTGCACATCCATGCCCTGTTATCTAATGATGACCTAGTTGTAAAACCACTTTAAGCATAAAATGATCTGTAAAAAATGGGTAAAATCTCCTTCCTTTCCATTTCTACCTTCTTTGATATAAAAACAAAATCAATTATTGATTGGTTCTCCCCTGCACCCAGATGTGTTCCTGTAAAAATCTTCTCCCCTCTCCACATATCTATTGAAAGTTCGTCTTTTAAAATCCATTTCAAGTGACTCCCTGTGCTGTCTATTCCTGCACTTTCCAGGCTTCCCTTCTGGTCACTCTCCTCTAAGATACAATTATAATAAACTGCTATGATCTGGAGCCTTCCTCCCAGTACACTAATTGCCAAGCTTTTCAAAAATTCACCGTGTGCCCCCCTCTCTGCTGGGGCATAGACAAAAATTCCACCACTTTCTTTTATCCTCAGTATAAGGTGAAGCCTCATGCTACCTCCTCCCCTCTTGCCACCTCAATTTCTGGGTTTCTAATTCACCTACTGCTCTATTCTTATTAGTCCCTGACCAAAATGATGGGCTCCACTTCACCTGCTTTTAAATCTTTTGTAGTCTTTGCCACCTGGTAATCCACATTCCTGCAAACATAAAATGTCTGAATTTATTTGGTTTAAAAAACAATGCCAATAACAAGAACAGTATATATCTCTCCTATTTCTTGTCAGTACTCCCCTGTTTGTATTATGGCCATGTACAGATGTACTGATATACCTTTTTATAAGGAGAGGATTTTATTGAGGGGAGTATACAGCAGCTTAACCAATGTAGCTAATTCCCTCGTCCATCCTATAGTGGTAGAGTGAAGCTGAACAACTGTAACATTAAATCTAAATGAAGCAGTTTATAGTCAGTAAAATAGATAATGGATATCCATTATAGAATTGGATAAGCAATTAAACAATAATATCAATTCAACATTACTTATGAAAAAACAATATAATTGTTTTGTTTGCCCACACCATAAGGATCACATTAGTTCTTACAGCCACACCACTGCACTGAGAACTCACATTCAACTAATTATCCATCATCTCTCTCAAATCCTTTTCAAAATAACTGTTCTTATGATAGGGACTCCCATCCAGTAAATTGGTCCTAAATTCTTTGATTCTTGATGTATGACTATGTTTTAGTACAAATAAATGTAAAAGTAAATGTAAAAGTTTGCATGTGTTCTACTTAAAAGCGAACTAGATTGTTCATAGATTTATAGATTGTAAAGGGCTGGGAGGAACCTCACAAGATCACTGGGTGCAGGCCCCTGCACTAGGCAAGAAAGGCAACTGGGGTCAGGTGACCCCAGCGAGGTGACCATCCAGTCTTAACACTGTGGTCGAAAAACTGAAGCCCTGTGGTTGAAAAACTGTTGGTAGCACCGCCACTGGAGTCATTGGTTTACTTCTTCAACACATCCTTCCCTCCTAGGTCCGTGGCCTGCAACCGGAAGCACATATGAAAAGACTACCTACACCCCCAACCCCTTGAGCCCAGGCCCCAGAACCCTGTAGTCACTCATGACCTAGTCCAGATTACTCCTGGCCATGTCATTCATGCCCACATGGATGAGGAGCATGGGGTAGTGGTTGGAGGGCCGGGCAAGCCTAGAGATCCTCTCCAGAACATCCCAGATGTGGGCCTCAGAGACGCAGCAGACCTCATGAATTAGGGGGTCTGGATAGCAGATGGGTCCCTTGGTGCCTGCAGGAGGGAGTCCCCCACCACCACCATCCTGCATCTTCTCTTGGAGGTGGCAGTTCACTGACTACCCACCTCCTCCCATATCTCCATTGGAGCCTCCTCATGCGTGGTGAGGGAAGCATAACTGTTGTGCAGTGCAAAGAGAGGAGAAGCCCTAGCTCTGCATGTCCTGGAGCCTGAGATGGCCATCTTCCAGGTAGCTCTGGGTGGGTCTTGGTGGCCATCCTTCTTGTTGGCCACCTTTTCCTCTATCTTCTTCTTTTCTTCCTTCTTCTGGAGAAGGGCCTGGCAATAGCCATCAATGTAGTCTTCATGGGCACTGATGGTGCATAGCTGATGTACCTCCTCCTTGAGCTCCCACACCTGGCCTTCCAGAAACTCCACTAAGGAGCAAATCCCACAAGTGAGGGTGCTCCCATGCCCAGCTGCCAGTGTCCATGCTAAGTGGCCCTCACAGCCTGGAGCTGGGGGTTCCATCTAAGTGGAGACCTTGGTGGGGCTGGTAAGTCTGTGTGCATGACAAGTCTTGACCATGGCTGAGAGCAAGTCCACACCCCTACCTGGTCCCAGCAACTTCCCTTTGGGCTTCAGGTCTCAGGCTGTTCACTCAGCCCAGCCCTCTGGGTGCCTTCTGTTTGCTCCTCAGCACTAACTCCCATGCTAACTGCCGTGCCTAAGAAGAGACACGCCTGTTTGTTCAGTATCAGTAATTTCAGTCCTCTTCATTATTTACTATTCCCACAATCATTTATAGACTTTATCAGAGATAAGTTTATATCCTCTTCCAGATCACTGCTAAAAACGTTACATTTTGGAGGGCTATCAACCTGTCCCTCCAGGAGCTAATTAGAATCACATTAGTTTGGTGACGATTCAACATTTACAATTGTATTTTGAGACCTGTCAGTTATCCAGCTTTTAACTCATTGGATGTTTTTCACATCAACTTTATTTTGTTCTTTAACTGTCCTGAGTTTAATATTTTTAGATTGCTTTTAGGTGCAAATTTTATTAAGTTTCAAGAAAAATCTTCATTCTGATTTTTCTGTGTTTTGAATGCTTCAGTTTTAGAACTACAACATATCTGCAGTGTTTTTATCCTTAAAATACTGATGCATACCAAAAAACCCTTAACTTCTTCTTGTGCAGTTTTTGGCTAGGATTTTCTAAAATACAGTTTGATCTCATAGCATCATAGAAATCAGAGATCCAAAAGACCAATTACATCTTCCACCTACCTCTAAGTCTTTATCTATTGCTATGAGTATTGTCCTTCAGTCTACTTTTAAAACTTCTAAGAATACTTCAGTTGCTTTCACTAGGGAGAATACTTCAGGCCTCATTTTCAGGAAGATATAGAATAAGGATTGAAGACTTACAGATTTTGCCTACCTTATAAAAGGGATTCTTCCAGTCCAGGCTAAGACAGCTGCAAAAACCTGTGGCCTTACTGCAAGTCAGGGCAATAAATAGTGTGAATGCAAGTCCTAAATCCAGCTGCACCTCCCTTCATAGCCACATACCACACTAGTAAACCCTTTATACTGGGAGGCTGCTGCAACACTAGTAAAAAACTAGAAAATAACTCCCTGGTGCCAGAACAAAAAACTATATATATAAAATAGCAACAACACACAGGGGAATCTCCCTTATGAATCAGATGCCTTGTACCTAATCAACTCTTACTTGATTTTGCCTTGTTATTCTTAGGGAACTGCTATGTATATCTTATCCCTTCTCAGGCTCCCGCTCCACTCAGCATATGCTTAAAGTTAAGCAGATAAGCAAATGTAACCTTGTCCAACATATTGCGAAAACGTGACCTTAAATCCTATTGAAGTCAAAAGGACTTAGGCACATGCATGTATTAAATGGTTTGTTGAAATAGTCCTAAATAATGGCACCATTCAAGCTTTATCTCTGGCAGCTCTTAGTTTTTGTTCCCCACCCAACTGCTCAGTCTGACAGATCATGAACCATGAACATCACTTGACAAAAAAGCAAACTTAGGGCATGTGAGGACACAAGTTCATTAAATACAGTTAAAGAACTTAAGATGGGAAGAAGAAAACATTACTTTAAATGTTTGGAATTTCAGATAAGATTTTTAAAAGCACATAAATCTTGAATTGCTTACATGGACTGAACTGAATATTTTATCTAACAGTATGTTTCTGATATTATTATTATTATTATTATTATTATTATTATTATTGGGAAATGAAGAATATTCACCATTGGCTTATAGGTCAATAATTGAAATTTTAGAGATAAATAGATTTAAAGGCAAAATAAAAAGGACAGTTATGAAGATCCTGTTATCTGACCTCCTCCATGAGTAAAATTATATGGTCTCTATTTCCTGAGTCAAGTTCAGTGCTTATTGTTGAAATAGGTCATATCTTTTCATTTTGGCACCATATGTCAGCTGCTGAGTGACCATGTGAAATAACTTGGCTTCAGAATAGTTTCCAATATGCTAGAATTCACAATCACAAATCTCCATCTTACTTGTCAGCTTTAGTAGTGATATCAGTAATGATGCCAAAGAATGAATGGACAACATGGAAGCATAATGACCACCTTCTCACCCTTAAAGATGATTTCTTCATATAAAGTTAAAACACATTGGAGATGAGAAAATTACATAGGCTTTTACCTTTTGTATGAATCAGCAGAAACTTTTTCAATCTTTAATCCTGCTTCTAATCCTACTTAAAAATAAATTGGAGCAAGTCAGAAGTTTTTGTAAGATGTTTTTAAGTCATAAAATACCATTTCATCAAAAGCAAATGTTCTGAGGAAAGATTTCAATAAATCCTTTGATTAAAACCCCAGTCTTGTTTTCCATCAGCCTCATGTTGGGGTGATGTTGAGTCAAGGATTCAAGTGCTTTCTGGCTCCCAAGCATCCTCAGAATATGGAGGATCATATTTCATTTCAGATATACAAAACAAAAGCAATATGAAAACAAAAAGTCTGCTTTGTATTCTGTTGGGTTGGGGATTTTGGAGAAAATTAAATAATGTGGAATTTCACTTCTTCAACAATTTGAAAGAGGATTTTTTTTTGCCCTAACTCAGGATGAACACTTTTCCAAGAGAGGAAGCTTCCACTTACACTAGTTAATAGGTTAAAGGAACTATTTCAGTTGTAGCCACAGCAAAGGGTGTTGAGTTCTTCATTACTGTTCACTCGTGCTACTAGTTTGGAAGACGGATTGATTTAAGGTGCCACAATCAGCCTTGATTCTGCAAAATGAAGGGCACGAACAAAGCCTTGCACCAATACAGAGAATTTTAGCAGGTTAATGTTAATATATTTACCCAGGCATCATCTCCCCTTTAAATTAATAAAAGCTTCAGTTTCAGTTTGTCAATTTCATATTTTAAAAACACTAAATTTCCTTTAAAATGTTTCCATGGTGCTTTGCCTGGGCAGAAGAATCATCATTCCCAGCCTCTCTCCCACCTAGTTCCATAGGTTAAGTAATCTTTTACAGCTGTTACCAACTGAAGATTACTTTCCCCTACTCATGCTGTTCCTCAGCTATTTCCACTCCTCCATTCAGTCGCTTACGCAACAATCAGAACAGGAGTAGTTCCATGAACACCATTCTTCTTGCCATTCCTTATGTCAGTGCGGGGAGGCCATGAGTCGATATGCAGATGTGAAAACCTACTTTCAGTCTTACGCATTTGTACAGCCCTTAACTGTTGCACAAGTCCTACTCGCAAGTCTCCCCACCTTTTTTTCTTGGTATTTTTTCTTTTGCACCTTAATCCGTATTCAGGCACCTAAATAGAAGTGGCCCCAATTTTTAAACATGCTGAACATTCACAGCTTCCACTGATGTCAATTGTTTTAATACCTAACATAAAAAGGGTGAAAAGCATTGAAAGGCACAGCAAAAACACAAAGAAAAGTGTTGTATAGACAGTTTAATGAGACTTCAGTTTACTTTAATGGGAGCTGCAGGTGTTCAGTATATTTCAAAAAAATCAGGTCACTTGAATACAAGTGCCTCAGGGGAGATTTTTGAAAACCACAAATGGCAGCTAGACCCCAAACTCCCATTGAGACACAATGGGTATTAGGCACCTACTGTAATCTGCTTTTGAAATCTCCCTTAAATTGAGGAGTTATTTGATTTAGAACTACCTAGATTTAGGCACCTGTGTTTGAACCTGTTAGCTCTACTGTACCTTCCTATAGGTAACACAGTAATATGCAACAATAACATATATATTGTACTGTTAGATTTCAGTTACATTGTACCTGCCCTATATATGAATTAAATGTGATATTATATTTTCTAGCTGTATTCCAAGGATGATGTAAATGTTGCACATTCATTATGTGTCATTAAACATTTGTTTGTATTATTTTTCCTTGAATTTTGGACTCTTCCATTTTTACTTTCTGCATAATTGATGTAAACACTATTTGAAGAAAGATTTGGGATATTGTACTTCACATTTTTAAAATTGCTTTTGATAACTAAGTTAAAGATTTAAGACTGTAAGATATCTGTGCATGTTACATAATAGCAAAAGAACAGTTCAGTTGTTAAGTTACTTTAGATTATATTAATATAAAAAAGAAAAAGAAACCTCTGAAAACTTTTTGAAATACAAAGGAAGAAAGAAACTTTTCTGTACTTCTGTGATTTCGTTAAGGTGACTGGTAATTATCTTGATAATGTAGAAATATGTTTTATACAGAACTCTCTTAAATAATACTTTTTATTTACCTTACATTTTAGGGTAGCAGGGACTGAGAGGAGTGGTGAATGGGTGGACAGCAGGAGGGAAGCAGTTGGTGCAGGCTGAATCCCTGTACTGCTCCCTCTCCCAGAAATATTTCTAGACATTTCCACCACTAAATAGAATGCCTGTTTGTGGCCTGGAACTGCTGACCTTTGGGAGAACCCAGTAATAAGATATGACACATTTCTAAAATTCAAATATTCAAAGGTCCTCTCTCCAGCCTTCATTTTTAGATTTATAATTTTAGATGTGCAAAATGCTTGTGCATATAGATTTAAGCACTCTTTGTTAGACAATGACTTTTGATACACACTCCAGTAAAGGGTTAGCAATAAAATGCATCAGGGCAGAGACATAGCACTCCTATGTTTCCTCCTTATTTCTGATGGATAGTCATTTATTACTATGCTCTATCATCAGTAAATTAGTACCTTCTCCTTCCACTCAGTTGATTTGTCTATTCTGGCCAACAAGTGGAGTGGAGTGGAGCCAAGGCTCCACTTAGCCTCTTCTCCTTGCAGCCCAGCTGCTCTAGAGAGAGAGTAAACACGCTACTATTCCTGCTTACTCCTAATGCTGAGACCTGAGGTCTAAGTAAGGGTAAAAGGGGCCCTCTTATTCATATTTTCCCTGTATAATCATATGGTCACTCCATTGCCCAGTATCTAGTACATGAAAAATGACTGACATAAAAGCTATTTGCATTAATTGCTTACTCTGTGTGCAAATGGAGTATGCATCTTAATCCCATAATTTGTGATGGATGTTCACATGGAGCATATATATATTTTGCATGGCAGGGACCACACACAAAACTGTTTAGAAATAGAGGCACTATCAGGGGACATTTTTTCCAAAAATGTGGAGGGTACTGTTATGCTTTGAAATGATCTGCAATTTTAATGCATTTCTGTGAAAGCACTTTCTATCAGCATTATCGGGACAGCACTTTACATGTAAGCATTTTTAAACAAATCTGGAAACTTAAGGTTTATTTTCTGATTATCTTTCTTCATACAGAGTCACAGTGTATTTGAACATTTTCTTCTAAATTATAACAAACACCCACTTTTGCAGCCTTTTCTCTCTCCCCCATAAACAGAGAAGGGAAGAAAGCAAGGAGAAAACACTGAGGCAAAATCTACTTTCATATTCACATATGTAATTCAGCTAAAGTCAAAGAAGTTTCACATGTGTAAACAAGCGTTAGTTTGATCTCATGCCTATATTGGAACCCATGTGAGTAAACTTTATGCTTCACTTCTCCTTTCAAAAGTGAATATAAAAGGTAACAAGTACATTTAAGCCCTCAGAACTTTTCTTATTGTGTTCTCTGGGAGCTTAGTTGCACAATACTCATGAAAATTACACTTGATATGAGCTCTATAATTATAATAAAGGTAAAAATAGTGTCAGTCTTGGTTTAAGCATTTTCTCTATGGCCCTTTATCTGTACCTTAAATAGAAAGGGAGAGGTTTCATTCCAAAGGCTTCACATACGGCAGAAACTAATTAATTAGTTAATAATATATGAAGCCTGTACTACATTATAACTGCAATCACCCAGATGGAAAACCAGAAATTTTGATGAAGCTAAAGGTCTAATTTGGGTCTTTTATCCTGCAGATTGCAGGTGGCTGAGATTTTCATCAATTTAACCAGACACATACTGGTGTTTGTAAATTGTCCCTGACGATCTAGGATTCAACAACTTCATATTCATTCCTGTATTATCATATTTATGATTAAATCTATGAGAGAACTTTTTAAAAAATAAACAGAATAATTTGTTTTTTTTTTCTATGAAACTGGTCCATGGACATAATTTGAAAAACTACTTTGTAGTTTAAAAAAAAATTCTCTAACTTTTCCTCAGTGTAAATAGGCAATCACAGTGCAAAGAACATGGTGATACACTTTCCTCATCTGGTTCTGGGCCACATGGACTCATGAACTGCGTCCAGATGAGCTCGTCCATGTGGTATGTGGTGCCACATGTGGCGGGCCAGTAGAGGGTGCTCCTGCATTGAGCCACCCGCCTCACTGTCCCTGACTACCTTTGAGGTTTTTAATGCCCCCCTGGGGGTGCCTTACGTCTGGCTGACCTGCTTCCTGGAGCACACCCACTAGCCTGGGGGTTCCACTGCCACCACCCAGGGCTGGGCTTGATTCTGGCTCTGT
>NW_017729026.1:47610809-47611311 GCF_001723915.1 Gavialis gangeticus | reverse complement strand
GCTTGATTCTGGCTCTGTGCACCCTGGAAAACACAGGCCTAGTAGCCCTCAAGGGTACCTGATTCACTTCAAAAACTGGGGATGCTTCCCTCAGTCAGAAGCACAAGTAGTGGTCTCCCTTAGTCAGCTGAACCAAGAAGACCCCAAGGTATAATCTAGACCCACTCCTAGTAAGTCTCCCACACTAGGTACAAAGGAGAACTTTATTGGTTACAAGGGGTAGGTTGGAATAGGGTACAGGGTAGAGCAATATCAGAGAAATCCCATAGAGCAAACCCTTATTGCTGGGTAGCCTTTGATCATGCATCTGAGTTACTGCAAGCTATATAACTAGTTAGATCTCAGGTAGCTTACTCACAAGTAACATCCAGAGGCAGGTAGAGATTCCCTCTGGAGGCAAGCAGTTCCTTAATCATGAGTTAACAGAGCTGTGGAAGAAGGGACTCCACGCTCACTGAGTTCCATGCCAGCTGACAGAGTCAAGCCAACCAGGAGGAGGAAG
>NW_017729026.1:47608073-47610798 GCF_001723915.1 Gavialis gangeticus | reverse complement strand
TCCCTTCCGACCCTAGAAACTATGAAACTATGAATTTGAGAGAGAGAGCAAGTTTCAGATGGTTCAGCACTTCTCTCTCTCTGAGTCTTCCTCATAGCTGTTGCTGCCCCTCCTCCTGGGCAGTCCTTAACTTATATAGCCCTTGTGACCTCATTTACCTGGTCCAATGGAGGCCAGCACCTGTTGGCTGTCAGCCAACCAATTTGAAATGCATCACTAGTTGCTGGGCAGACTGGCAGGTCCTAGCTCCCCAGGGAGGAAGCCCCTCCCTCACCCAGGTATGTAATGCCAGTCACATAGGCAGAGGGAGCAGGTTTCCCCCCTCCCTCAGGAATGTATCCAGCTCAGGTTACCTAAAGAGATAGGGTAAGGTGTGTGTCCTCTGCTGGGCCCATCCTAACCAAAATATCACAGAGCAGAGTTTATGGGGAGAAACAGAGGTGGCCTTCTGCCACACCACATGTTCAGTTGTTCTTTGCACTGCAATAAAGCAATGTGTATGTGTGAGGGGGGAAGCCCCGAATATCCAGGGGTAAAAAAAAGCATGGGGAAAAAAAATGAGAGGCACAAACAGGAGCAATGTTCACCACTCAAAACCATGCTCTGGCTGCCAGCCAGGCTCCACACGGTACAATTGCCACTGCTGCAGCCCTGGGAGGCCCCTAGGACTCCAGATAAGGCTGCAGGGGCCAGCCCAGTGCTGGCCCCAGCCTCTCCTACCCCACCTGGGGTAACTTGCTGTGGACCAGAGTACATGTCACAGGCATTCCCCAAGGACAACTAGCGACATCACAAGGTGCATCGCTACTAGTTGATCCCTGGGAACCAAATGTACATGCGCATCTGGACATGGCCATGAGGGGTGAATGAGAGCTGACAGATCTGTAAATTGTTCTCAAGAATCTCAGCTTTCATATATATTTTTAGAGTAGTCTTTATCCATGGCTACAGAAGAGGCACAGATGGGGACTGATTTGATACCTCATCCATTAATTATGGATATCTGTAGAGAGCACAATACAAGAGAATAATTTTGGTGGATAAAAATATCATATTATTAACAAGATTTAAGGATCACACTGTCTTTACAGGACTGATGAAAACAGCTGGGTGTGGAAAAAGTCTGTAATGCAAAAAGGAGAAAAGGACAAGGTTTCAGACAGACTGTTTCATGAGGGTTTCAAGTTAACTTATCCCTGGTTCAATAGGCATGAACCAATGTGACAATGTTTTATTTCATGATTGCTCTGAATCTGTGATTTCTATCAAATGCATATGGAAACTAAAACTGTGAAATGTCAGTCATGGGTACAGTGGGGTTCTGGGACCTACCTTATAAATGAAACCACTTGAATGAACCAGAAAGTGCCTACCCATTTTCTAATCTGATGGTTAAAAAATTTGCAAGCCTACCTTATGTGTACCTTCATAATAAGTCATTACAATCAGCTGAATGCTTAGCCTCCAAGGCATAATGACATCTATGTAGTCTCAGATGGATTCTTGTGCTAATTTTCAAAGTTTTTCATGGTGAAAACTAAACAAAGCATCAGTGACTCAATGCCAGTATTTTAATTTGAATATGCCTAATGGCAAAATCAATGTTTAATAGTAATCATATTCTAGAACAAAAGTATTAAAGAGAAACAGGAATGTTAGTTAATAATCAAGGCTATGAACTGGTTTTCACAACAAAGAAGAATCTATGCACCATTTTCAGGGCCTGATAATGTCAAGTCAAACTCTTCTCTCAGCTGTCACACTTCCATGGCTCACTATCAAAGTCAACCTACAAAAGACCCCATATTGACCACTCATCCCAACTCCAACTGGAATATTTTCCATGTCTTAAAGTTACTCTTCAGTTACTTGCTAGTGGAAAGAAAGCAATGACCGAGTACAGATATGAGACTTACTGGTATAAGTGATCATAAACTGGGCTGTACCTATAAAACAACACAGAAGTTCGACACACAAAACCAGTCTATACCTCTAACAGAACAGAAGTTCAGCACACGGACTGGTTTAAAAATGGCAGAACCCAATTTAAGACTTGCCCCTGCCCACCTTTGGGTGTTCTGTACACTACCGATCTAAACTATACCACTTACACAAAAACACATAACTTAGATTGATTCTGCCTTGGGCTTTTTGAATGTTTACATGTAGTCAATTGTATCTTTCTAAGCAGAAAAGCAAGTGAAAATAGATAGCTCAACTAAGAATACCAATTCTAGACACTCTGATGACTTATCTGATTATTTCAACGATGCCATATTTCCTTACATATTTCACCTATAATTTAACAGGAAGAAATAGTTAGCAGTTGGAATAATTTGCTAGTGAGGAAGAATCCACCATATCTCTATGTCTTTGAAATGAGATTAAATATCTTTCTAAGAGAGGTAGTTAGCCATGTTAGTCTGAAGTCAAGCCAAAGGCACCTTTATAGAATAACAAAATTAGAGCTGTATAGCAGAGCTGAGGAACAACTTTCCAACACCACAGTTTTACAACTTCTTGACCAAGAATCCCACAGCACAATACTAGATAAACTTTTAAAGAGGTAAGCTCTGGAGAGAATTAATCTACCTCCTGGGAGCCCAAGCCAGGCAACTTTGCTTATTACCCAAGATTAAAAAACCTGGCAACCCAGGATGTCCCATTGTCTCTGGCATTGGCACCGTCTCTGAGGCAAGGACAACATAATCCCATCACCTATGAC
>NW_017729026.1:47599572-47603073 GCF_001723915.1 Gavialis gangeticus | reverse complement strand
CTTATTACCCAAGATTAAAAAACCTGGCAACCCAGGATGTCCCATTGTCTCTGGCATTGGCACCGTCTCTGAGGCAAGGACAACATAAACCCATCACCTATGACTCCAACTTGAACATCTCAGACACATCGTTAATGACCTCCAACCCATCCTGAAAAATGATGAGCATCTCAAGGTAGCCACAGGAGACAAACCTATCCTGGCTTGCAGGATCCCAACCTCAAATGACATCTTTCCAGCAACAGACTACCTAACTCAGGGGTAGGAAAAATACATTTTCCAGCCCACAGTAGGTCCCTTGGTCCCAACTGACCCAGATGCTGTTCAGCCCGTGGTATGTCCCACTGTCCTCCATGTGTGCAGTGGGGCTGAGGTGGCTCCATGGCTAGAATCCCTTTCTCAGAAGCCCTAGTGGCAGTAGCTCCTTCTGGCTGCTGCCACTACTGGCTCCAGCCCCATGGAGAATGGCTGGGGCCCACACCTGCAGGGCCTGAGCCCTGGGCTGAGTGCACAGCCCCAATCCCAGCCTGCCTCATGCAGTGGGTCAGGGTTCTTGCAACATCCACTCCAGACCTGCCTGCCCCAGCCATGATGAGAAGCAGTCGCTGGGCAGAAGCTGGATAGTGGCCGGGAAAAGCAGGACCCAGCTGCCTCTCCCTCACCACTGCTGGGCCCTTCTCACTGCAGCCACCTGGAGCCTGTGCCAGGGCTTCCCTGAAGCTCCTCCCTACTTCTACCACCATTACCAGGCCCTGGCTAAGCTGCCTCTGATGCAGCTGCCAGCCACCCATGCCAGCTCTCCGCCTGCTCTCATTCCCATCCCATGTAGAGAGGTTTGGTGAGCTGGTATGTGGAGGGATGGGGGTACTGACCTGGCCCACAACAGCTCCCCAGAACTCCCTATGTGGCCTGTGGGACCAAATAATTGCCCACCCCTGACTTAACTGCTATTCTTACCAAAACACCAGACCTTGCTGTGGACCCAGAGGCCAGTTGTGCCCCCTCATCAACACAAACCACATTATCACTGGACCAAATAATATAAAAGACAACATCCAAGTTTCATTCATCTGCACTTCTACCAGGAATGCCCGGTCTGTCTAGAATGCAAGAATGAATGAACACCAAACTGACATCAAATCTAGAAAGACACACAAGTCTGTGGTATAACACTTTAATCTCCATGGATATTCCTTTTCTGGCCTCAGAGTAGCTGTCCTGAGACAACAGAACTTTAAAAACCAACTTGAATGGGAAAATGGAGACCAATTAATCATTTACTAACTGGATTATGTTAAGCATGTTCTGAACTAAGGCTATAGATTCTTATCCCATTACCTGGATTAGCTTTTTAGTAGGTATCTCAATGGGTTAGCTGCTTTGTTTTTTCTCTCCCCTACCCATTTTCCCTCTTCCCAACCTTTTCTACCATTTGTGATCTAATCACTGTATTCTATTTAGCATTTTTTTTTCTGTGTTCCCTTCACTTTGCTTACAAAAGTTGTACTATACATCTCTGATATAGATGATCTGTTTAGGTGCAAATCTACCCTACTTTCCACCTATCTTTCTAAAAGACATGCTTAAACTGGAATCATAATGGCTTGGTACAGGAAGTACATAGTAAAAATCTATGGACAAATCATCATAATTGTCCCTTTTAACCTCAATATACATGAATTCACAAATTGTATTACATGTTTGTGGGACTTTGTATCCTTTATCTGCAATCAGGTGAGATACTTAAGTAAGATGGATACTAAGACCAGGAATAAGAGACCTATGTATTTTTTCTTCCCCTCCCCCTTTTTACATGTTCAGTTTTGTGAAAGCAGGCAAAAACAATATTGACATGGTTTCCTAAGTCAGCACTCCAAAGGGACAGAAAAAAATCATTGGGACATGACTGAACAGAGTTTAAAGACATGCACTGCAAGATGCTTCAGAAACATGAACAAGAAATCTTCATGCATTAAAATGCTGAGAAAATAAATGCAGCTTCTCAAGAGGGGCACAAACTCAGTGTTCTAATGATGCTGATGGGATATATAAATGCAGCAATAATTGGAACAACATTAAATCCATATTTTCCCTTTTATTATTAGAGCTATCAAATGTAAAGTGAAGATGTGCAATAGCAGACCATCTCAGAAATGTTTAGACTCATTCATACTCAGATTCAAGAGCTAAAAGATCTAATCACACCAAATGCATTGAAAATCCATTTATTCTATATATGTAGCAGACAGGAGTGGGGCTGAAACCGTTGTGGCTCAATCTTTTCTAGTCTTTGTTCAATCAAAGCAACTCTTGAAATCAAATATAGAACCAGGTAAGATCTGTAGATGTTACTAGTCATTAATTTGAGCTGACCACGATAAAGAACCATAAGCAATTTTTTCTAGCATGTGGACTCTCATAAAAAAATGTATTTACATCAGGAAAACAGAATTATCCCTGAAACATCTTTTACTTTATGGTAGTGCTGAAGTCATGTCATAGCTACAATGGTCCAGGAAATATGAGAGAGGCAGAGATTTTTGTGGGTGATGTCTTAGAGCAACTGCATGGTTGGGCTAGAGTTAGACAAACTTTTGAATGTAGTGCATTCTTCTTTTCTGTTTCATAGAACTATATAAGTAGGGCTGCATGGGATTTTAAAAGGTCATTCATCCAATTCCTCTTCAAGGCATGAATATCCCTGTCTAAATTATCCCAGACCATGTTGCCTGTTCTTCAATAGTGGTTCATTGTTAGTACTTTTAATTTGTTTATATATATATTTAAAGACAATTGATACCAATGGTATTCTCCATTTTAAACAAATGGAGTATCTCTAAAATTTAATAGTTTTATAATAACAATTTTAATAGTTTGGTTTAATTGACCTTTGGAACAGGTCTGTGCCATGTCAGATGACTGCGCACATGAAATACCTGATTTGCAAGTGACTGTGTGCACATGAAAATACCTGATTTTCTGGTCAAGTTCTAATCTTTCCAACCAAAGGTTAGGTCTTGGCATGGAACTAACAAAATGAACAACACAAATAGAGGTATGTGGCTTGACTGACAAGAATTAAGAAATGGATGCCAAATTTTTAAAAGCCACCTGCAGCTAACCAGTAATTTAGAGTTATTAATAGAGAATGTGTGCGCCTACTGTGCCAAAGTGCAAATGTGGTTCCTGCTGACCTATGGAGCAGTGTACTGTGCATAAAGATGTAGTGTCTAATCAAAACAAATGGACTTTTTTTCAAACCCAGCTATGAAAATGGTGATTTCCCTAGGCTAGGGACAAACATTAAAAAAATCTGAGCCTGAACTGATGCAATCTTTGCAGGTTAATGTAACCTGGCTAGGCTAAATCAGTTTTGTAACTGAACAGACATCCCAGAAATGCAGGCACATGCCTGCAGTGGCTCAGGCTAGAAGCTGGGGGTGCTAAAGCAGCTTACCTTCCTTCCACAACAAGAAGCTGAGGGGGACATGGCCAGGCTCA
>NW_017729026.1:47588756-47594572 GCF_001723915.1 Gavialis gangeticus | reverse complement strand
GTTAGTCTAACCTGGCTAGGCTAAATCAGTTTTGTAACTGAACAGACATCCCAGAAATGCAGGCACATGCCTGCAGTGGCTCAGGCTAGAAGCTGGGGGTGCTAAAGCAGCTTACCTTCCTTCCACAACAAGAAGCTGAGGGGGACATGGCCAGGCTCACCAGGAGCTCTGATTAGCCCAGCAGGGAAATGATAAGAGTGTTTATCACGCAATTAAGAAAACAAAAGGGGGAAATTACCAACTACTTGTTGATTCTGTCAGTTGGTTTTACTGGTTGATTCAGCACAGACTGTAACCAGAATGTGGTCTGCTAGCTAATACACAGACACCTCCTCAGCAAGGCAGAGGGGAGTGGGGAATTCCTGCTTAGCAGGGAGTGGAGTGGGGAGGGGAGCAGCTCGCAGTCTCTGGAGCTCCAGCCAGGAAGCAGAAGGGAGGACCAGCCCTGCTGTGGAGCAGAGAGCTCTTCCCAGCCTAGAGAGCATGCCAGGATGTTGGGAGAGTCTGGTTTAAGTTGAACCAGCAAAGGGTCTGGAATAGACATTGCATAAACCAATTTGAGCCAAATTAGTTAAGTCTGATACTACATTCAACCAGGTTTATCTCAAACTGGTTTACATGCACTGAATGTCTGTTCTATTACAGGTTTAAACCATTTCTGATCACTTAAACCAGTTTATGTGTAATGTCTGTCCCTAGCCCTAGTGACAGAAATAATGACCTTGTAAATAACAACCACAACCATTATGGTTATACACCATGTCTGTTTCTCTACAACTTTCACCTGTTTTAATACCAATACTTGACAAGTTTCTCAGGGCATGGAATCTGCCGTCTTGTATCTATGTGATGCAAGTACACTTTGGCCTTTACTGTAATCCAAATGATGGTCTACTGAAAGAGAAATGAATGTTTTGTTTTTGCTTTCTGTATTAGTTCTGCAAGGGCAATATTTTTCTCCAGTAACACATTTTTTCCAAGATTATATTTTCCCTTTCCTTTTCTATTATTAGAAATTGTCATATAAGAGACTTTCCTCCTGCCTAAATAATTTGAGTTCAATGGAAGTGGGATAATATCTGAATGCTAATTTGAAAGGGGTTATAAAGTTACATTACTAAAGAGTCCTGGTGATTTGAGCTTTCCTTTTTTCCCCCCAGTTTCAGTCTTCCCAGAAGTATTCGCAAATTTGGGTCAGTTTTGCCAAATTGTTTCAGCTGGAAAAAAAAATCCAGGGTAAGATTCACAAAACTACTGATGAAGAAGAAAGAGACGGCTCCCCTTTTTCCAATAGCTCAGGGGTTAGTATACTCTACTAGCTGTGGGACAGCAAGTTCAAATCCAATCTTTGCCTAATTCTGAACACAGACTGAACTAAGGTTTCATCTCTTTAGTGCCTATTTTAGCCATCAGGTTACAGGGTATTTCAAGCAGGACATTTAAATCCCTCTTGTCAGAGATTTTTCATTTTGTAAAAAGTGCTTTCAGAGAGAGGGAGAGAGATTGCAGGTAAGCATATCTCTCCAGGAAGATTGTTAGGCATTCAAGGTAAGGCAGTTGGGTTCCAGTCCCTCCTTCAGTGAAGACTTAATTTGTTATATGAAGCGGAACAATGTCAAAGAGAGGAAAAAAATTACACAAAGACATGCACCCATGCCTTAGCCTGCAGGTGTGGCTCCTTATGGGAGATGTGAGTTCAAATCTAACAACAAAAGAAGAACTGGATCTGGATCTCTTACATTCCAGATAAATGCTAACCAGTGAGCTGTTGGACAGTGTAGGATGCATCCTGAAGTAGTGCTGTAAATCTAGCCTTTCCTTTCCTTCTTTTTTTGTGACAAATGCCCACAAAGATTTTTATCCTGAGTTGCATCAGACATCTAAGGTTAGAACAAAAACATGTGGGGTAGCTGAGGGCTGGTTTTATCAATAAAAGTAATTTAAAAATTGGCTTTGATCACAAATTGTTTTGGGGGAGGGAGCTAGTTTGTTAGTTTATTTTTGTTCAGTGGTTAAACCAATTATTTGAACAGCCCTACTGGTGATATGTCCAAGAAGTTTTAGCTTCTCAGCAGAAATGCAACCTAATGCCTTTATTCCAGTTTTTCTATTTTAGGAAATGGATGAGAGATGACAAGAAGATACTAAACCGTCATAACAGAAAATCACGAGATTTATTGATTCACCTCAAAGCTGCTGGAGTTTCCATATATCAGAACTTTCAAATACTAGTGTACTCACCTTATATTATACAGATTAAGGGATTTTTATTAAAAATTCAATGAAATATTTATAACTCTGTTACAAATCCCTAATGGTTAGATGAATGCAAGCGCATGCCAAGTGATTATCTAGCAAAGGTTGTATATGTATAACTGGTTCATTTCTCTTTGTCTTTTTAAGTTTTGTTTTAGGGTAAGGAAGAAGAGAAAGAGAGGTAGCTAATTTTAGTTTCAGATCAGTCCAGATTCTCACACTACCAACTCCATAAAGGCTACCTGGCAAATGTATCAAATATCCATCTCTTGCTAGCAAAGTATGGAATTGAAACCTCCCTAAGGGCCACTTTAATATTCCCTTGTGAATACTGAAATAATTAGATGATCTCTTATAATGAAGCAGTTTATATTAATAAAAAGAAAAGTGAGAACCTAAGTAATGAATGCTGAGGGTGGGCTTTCTGGCTCAGTAGTTCTTCCATCATAATGCAGCTTCTTTGTATGTCTATAAAAGTAGATGGTGAACATTATCAGGGGATGTCTATATTAGAAGGAATAGGGGGAGATATGCACTCAGTAAAATCACATGCCAGGTGAAAAGAGTTATCATTTATAATATGCACTCAGCAATTTTCTTTTCTCAACATGAGACACTAAGTTGTTTCAGGTACAAATTTTTAAACAATTTAAATGTCTTTCTCTCCCAACAAGTGCTTGGAAAAAAATTATACTGGTACTTTTTCTATGAAAAAAATTAAGTAGCTATAAAGACTGGATTAAAAGAAGATATTCAACCCATTTCAATTTACAATAAAATTCAATGCCTGAACTCTGTAAATATCCACTGGTATCACTATAAGTACTTTTCACAATACCCTATTTTCATAGTGGACCAGAAAGAACCAACAATTGCAAATTTTTCCCCTCTGTGGCTCTTTCTTTCACCTGCAAGTTAATACATAAAGTGCAAGCATTGACAATTCTAAGAATAATCTCTGAAGCAGTAACTGAAGCGCATATTTCAACTACAGTACATGCTTCTCTTAAATGGATTATTAGGTTTTTGATACCTTCTTTACATACAGCAGTTACACAATTTAAATAATTTTATCTAAAGCACTTTAGTTAAGTCTTTCTGAAATCCTCGTCTTAGACTTTACTTTGATATTATATTGACCAGTAGCATAACCATGGTTTTGAGACCATGGCACATGCCACAATCACCAACCTAAAGAGGGAGGCGGAGGCAAGGCATAAAAAAAAAATACTGCCACCAAATCTATACAATCACATCAACAGCATGGCAGTAGCTGGAAGTTGCTGCTGCTCCTATAATTCTGCTTTTCCAAGAACCCAGCTGTGATGTTACACTTCTGATATTAACATTCACTCTACACAAAACCCTGTCTTTTTTCTGTCTGTTTGTTTCCTTGTTTTAAACCTATTGGGCATGTCCACACATGCAAGCATGTGCACTTGCAGCAGCTCAAATAGAAGTGGTGCAAATTTGAGCCGGGTCTTTTTACTTCAACGCATGTGCCTGAACATGCACTTTGTTGGGGAGCAAATTGTGCCACTTGGGGCAAAATAACCCTGCCTGGCTCCTCCCAGATCTGTGGCCAGGGGGAGCTACAGCCTGAGTCCAGCACCTGTGGAGTCCCCAGCAGTATAAAAAGCTGCCCTGTTCTGGCCTCATCAGTACAAAAACTGCCCTGGCAAGTAGCTCAGGGCTACTCGCTCTCAGGAGCTTCTGGGGCTCAGCCAATTGGTACCTGGGGACACTAGCCCCTTGTGCCAGCTGGACTGCTTAAGCAGCCCAGAAAGTTCCCTGCACCTTCTACCCACTGCAGCAGTCTGGCAGTGGGGGCTGCTGCCTGGCTGTGACCAGCTGTGCACCTGCCAGACCCGGATGGGGACTGTACAGCCAGTAGAGACATCTGTCCCTCTGGGCCAGTTGCCAGTGGGCTGTGGCTGCAGGGTTGGCCTTTGTGCAGCACTACTGCCATGTGTGCCCCTGCCTGACCATCTGAGCAGCTATTGTCCGGAAGATGTTCCCAGTGTGGTGGCCTGCTTTGAACTGTCAAAGTATTTCCTCCTGATCCCACTTGGCCAGGAGGTCAGCCAACTTCAGCTGGGCCCAAGATGCCAGGTCTGAGCAGGAAGGGTCCTGCCACTGGTCTCCCTAACAGGAATTCTGGTGTTCTCTATTGGGAAACTGAATAATCTCTGATAAACAATCCCAAAGTTACCATATAAAATACCCTAAAATCCATGTTCTTCCATGATTATAACAAAAGACCACTATATATAGATAGATAGATAGATAGAGAGAGAGAGAGAGAGAGACGGAGAGAAAGAGAATGATCAGTTGAGCATGTTTTATTGATATATCTACAGTGTTAAAGCAATTTGGATGCCTTGCAGTGTCTCTGTCATCATAATAAAATGAATTCTAAATACCTGTATGTTTTGCTGCCCCCCTCACCAGGGGTTACAGCCCCTACAACAGGGGCTACAGCCCCCCACAAGGGCTACAGACCCCCACCAAGGGCAATAGCCCCCCTAAAAAGAGCAACAGCCCCCCACAGGTGTAACAACCCCCCACTGAAAGTAACAGCCCCCCAGGGTTAACAGCTCCCCCACAGGTGCTACAGTCCCCCACCAGGGGTAACATCCCCCCACCAGCGGCCAAATGGCCCCTGCAGGGACTACCAACCACCCCTTGCATGGCCCACATGTCACACCCCAGCCCCCTAATTGCTGCCCCACCCAGCCCCAGCCCCCACTTGCATCCCCAGGTCCCCATGACTGCCCCTGCAACCCCAGGCACCAAAAAAAACAGGGAAAAAGAAGTAAAAAAAGCCGCTACTCACCATAGCAGGGGCTGTGGAGGCTCCAGGGCCTCCTGGCAGAGCACCCCACTGGGCAGCACAGGGCAGTGGGGGCAACAGGGCCCAGGATGGGGCTGATGGGGCTGTCACCCTTCCTCACTGTGTGGGCAGGGCCCCAGTGACACAGACAGCAGCTAGAATTGCCGGTAAGTGTCATGGTTATTTTTGTTTTGTTTTTTTATTGTGGGGACGCTAGGGTGGGGAGGCAGGGATTGGGAGCCTTGGGGACTGGGGGGAATGGGGTAAGGCAAGGCAGGGATCGGGGGGTTGGGGCAGGCAAGGGGTGGAACCAGGTAGGGCAGGGATCGGGGGACTGGGAGAGCAGGCTTGGGATAGGGCTGGGCAGAGAAGGGATCAGGAGCCTTGGCAGGGCAGTTGGGGGATGGGGCCAGGTGGGGAAGTTATTGGGGGAGCAGGCAGGGAGTGGAGCCGGGCAGGAATCAGGCAGGCTTGTGGGGGCAGGTGGGGAGTGGGTCCAGCAGGGCAGAGATCTGGGGGACTTGGGGGTAGACAGGGGATGGGGTCGGGTGGTGCATGTATCAAGGAACCTGGAAGAGTTGGCAGGGGCTGGGGCTGGGTGGGGAAGGGATCAGGGGGTCTGGGGGAGTGGGCAGGGGTTGGGACCAGACAAGGCAGGGATTGGGGGATCTGGGAGAGTGGACAGGGCCAGCAGGGGTCCTCCCATACTCCCCTCCCCTCTCCCACA
>NW_017729026.1:47585412-47587570 GCF_001723915.1 Gavialis gangeticus | reverse complement strand
CTCCCCTCTCCCACAGCCCCCCTGACCCCTTACTTACTGGCACTGGAGCCCTGCTGCTGGCACACTGCCTGCCCTGCATGGGCAGACAGCGTGCTTCAGCACCAGGGCAAGGGCCAACCACAGAGACATTCTGGCAACCAGAGTGTCTCTGTGGAGGACCCAGCCTTCAGTTGCCTCTATGGAGGACCCAGCCTCCAACTGTTCCCCCTTTTTTAGCTCTGTTTTTTTTACCCCTAGATATCCAGGGGTCTAATTCTTCCCCCACACTGCAAACTTGCAGGGGGGGGGGATTTTCCTGTTCCTGCACATGCCTCTTGCAGTGTCTCAAAGTGGGTTAAGATGCTGCAAGAGGCACATGTAGGCTCATCTGGATGTGCCCATTATGAGTACATGTGAGGCTATGCTATATGGCAGAAGTGATGGAAACTCAGGAAGTAAGTTACCAAAAGGGTTAAATTAGTAATACACATTCTCTAAATCATGAGAATAGACTAAAGGAGAGAAAACTATGACAGGGGGCTTTATCCTTTCCTCCCTTGAATTGTGCTTATGTTGAGGTAACAAGATTTTTACTTTTGCTCTTGTGGAAGGATTTTTTTTTTCATGTTTTTGCTTGTTTAGTGATTTTGGTTTAATTTGTTTTGTTTTCAATTTTTTTTATTTGCTGAAAGAAGATATTATTTGGCTACCTATGAAGCTTCAGTTTATTTCAGGTCAGAATATATCCTAAGGCCCTATCTCATCTGCTTCCATCCTAAAAGACTTACTCCAGTTTGGGGCTAACCTTCAGGAAGAGGCCCGTTTAGTTTAGGCAGAAACTTACTCCAGTTTTGCAGAGCTGATTCTGGCTTGGAACTAGCATGAGGACCAACACAAAGTATATGACTGACAAGAGTTAAGAAATAAGAGAGCCATATTTTGAGATGCAAAAACACAATTTTCTTCCAAACCAGTTAGCTCAGACTTAATTTACTAAGTCTGCCTGAAAACCAAATTAAGTATCTAACGGGTCATGCACATATGCAAATATCCATTCTATCTACAATGAGAATAACAGTTCAGAAATTTTTTCTAAGACAAAAAAGAAAAGAAAAAGGAGTTAGGTACCTGGCTTGAGGTTATCTGGGCTGAGGTAGACTATTACCATATCATTCTATAAATATGCCCTCAGTCTCCCCACCTCTAAAATGGGGGATAATAATAGTGACATTCTTTGGAATGTGTTTTGAGATCTACTTCTAGAATAAATTATTAATAACAGGTATGCCTCCCATTAGGGCAATATTTTTAAAGCCATGTGCTGCAGTACTACTCTGCTCTTATTTTGCATACCACTGCAATTTTCCTTTGACCTTTCTGACGAAAAGGGAAAAAACCCTCAGAACTGCAAGAGTTTTAAGAGATATTCTATATGATTATTCTCAAACGCTGAAATATTAAAACATTAAATAACATCTTACAGTCCTTGAGAACGTATGGTTTCTTTGGCATACATTCTATTCAGTTCATTGTTTTGTTAAATGCTTCTGCACTCTTTAAAGTGTGGGTAGCTATTATTATATTATAACTGTTTTATCATTATGCAGCCTAACCCAGTAATTTTATGCATTAACTATCTTACCAAGCTTATTTTAAGATTGAAGCTACTTTAACAGATTTATAATTTATAAACTTTATAGATGATGAACATTTTCCTGGTGTTTGTTTGCCACCTCGAAAGCGACTCTACCACAAATATTTCAGTACTTCAAAATGCCATTCCATTGGTGTTCAAAAGTCATTATTTTCTCATAATACTACCTGGTTCTTCTGTTAGTGACATTCCAAATCTTTGAGTCTTTACAGGGTTTGGGGAGACTTGTAATGTCATAGAGTCATAGAATCAATGAGTTGGAAGGGACCTAGATAGATCATCTAGTCTGACCCCCTGCCTTGGGCAGGAAGGAGCACTGGGGGTGGCAGGGGTCATAAGACCCCAGCCAGGTGCCTATCCAGTCTCCTCTTGAAGATTTCCAGGGAAGGTGAGAGCACCACCTCTCCTGGAAGCCTATTCCAGGCTCTGGCTACCCTTACAGTGAAGTAGTTCTTCCTAATATCTAACCTAAACCTATCCTCCCTCAGATTGTGGCCATTGTTCCTGGTGACTCCAAGGGGGGCC
>NW_017729026.1:47582921-47585285 GCF_001723915.1 Gavialis gangeticus | reverse complement strand
AGCCCTGGGGGACTCCGCTGCCCACACCCTCCCAGGTCGACATCGACCTGTCCACCACCACCCTCTGGGTTCACCCCTGAAGCCAGTTTGCCACCCATGTGACTGTGCATTCGTCAATGCCGCAGTCCCTCAGCTTGCCCACCAGAATTGGGTGGGACACTGTGTCGAAGGCCTTCTGGAAGTCCAAGAAGATGACATCGACTTCCTCTTTCCCATCTAAGCTCTTTGTTACTTGGTCATAGAAAGAGACCAGGTTAGTCAGGCAGGATCGGCCTTGCACGAACCCATGCTGGTTACCCCTCAACATCACTTCCCCTGAAGGGCTCTCACAAATGTGGCCCTTCATAATTTTTTCAAAGACCTTCCCCAGGATAGAAGTGAGGCTGACTGGCCTGTAGTTGCCAGGCTCTTTCTTCTTCCCCTTCTTGAAAATAGGGACCACATTGGCCCTTTTTCAGTCCTCAGGGACTTGGCCCAAGCACCAGGAGTCCTCGAACAGCTGTGCCAATGGCTCCGCAATGACACCAGCCAATTCCCTCAGCACCCGCGGATGAGGTCATCTGGGCCTGCTGACTTGAACATATCTAAGCCCTCCAGGTAATCCTTAACTAGGTCTGAACTAACAGTCGGGGGACTTGCACCCTTCCTGGGCCTCTCTACGCTATCACCCAACAGCACCCCATTGTCAGTGGACAGGAACATGGAGGCAAAGAACTTGTTGAAGAGTTGTGATAGGAAGTCCTTCACCTCTGGGTCACTGGGTATGATTATCAGTCTCATAGCAGTAGAAAACTTACCCTGCTTGCAAACTGGTGCTGTTGATGGCCTACACAAAATGTCTTGGTAGCTTTAGTCTAGTTTCTAGTCAATATGAGGCCACCTTACCAAATCCACCATTATAATTTAAATTAATTTCTACAATATTTTTTCTAAATTTCTAAATCTAGTTTAAATTCAATTTCTAAATCCTGCCACTGTCAGAGGATAGGATACTAGGTTGGGTGAATGATTGGTGTGATCTAGTATGAATGGCATTTCTTAGGTTTTGTTTGTTTTTTAATTACAGAAAAGAAAGCTTGTATTCAAAGTTAGGGTTTGGTCTCTTAATCTTAAAGGGGGACATCTGCTGAAAAGTGTTGTAGCTTATTAATGGAGGAAAAGCTTGAAAGGCATGAAATTTGATTCCTTTTAATTTGGGGCAAAAAACCCAAAAATGGAATTTTTCTCTGGCATGTCTCAATTTACACCCAAGCCCCTGAGCAGGTTAGTGCACATGTTGCTGTCTATATCGCATGCCCTCTAGGACAGCATGCTTCTCCTTTAGTTACATTTTTTCTCATATAGTTTCCCCTATCTGCCCTGACAGCATCATGTGTGCAACAAAGGATACACCTTTCAAATACTGTGTGCCCAGTCAGTACTAAAGGAAATTTAGTTCTATAGGTTATAACAAAGAGACAAAGAACTAGTTTAGGAAAATAACAAAAATGTTTGAAGAAGCTAAAATACTTTTTTTGACTATCTAGATCTCTATCAGTACATGACGTTTTATTGTGATTTTTTTAAAAAGAAAATATGGGCATATTCTCAGCATCAATAATTTGATCTAATCCTTCGTCTGTTCAGACAATTGACAAATGCATGACAAATAGAACCAAGGAGGTAATACTTCCCCTTTATGCACCATTGGTCAGACTGCAGTTGGAGTACTGCATCATTTTGGGTATCGTTCTTCAAGAAGGATGCTGATAGATTCGAGAGGGTCCAGAGGAGGGACAGGGGATTATGAGACAAGCCCTAAGAGGAGAGGCTGAGGGACCTGGACCTCTTCAGCCTCCACAAGAGAAGGCTGAGAGGTGATTTTGTGGCTACCTACAATTCATTAGGGGGACACAGCAAAGGATCGGAGATGCTTTGCTCACCAGGGTGCCTCCTGGAGTAACAACGAACAATGGTCACAAACTGACAGAGAGCAGATTTAGGCTAGATATCAGGACAAACTTCTTCACACTTAGGGTGGCCAAAATTTGGAATGGGCTTCCAAGGGAGGTGGTGCTCTCCCCTACCTTGGCAGTCTTTAAGAGAGCACTGGATAGGCATCTGCCTGGGGGCATCTGACCCCAGCACTCTTTCCTGCCTATGCAGGGAGTCAGACTTGATGATCTGTTGAGGTCCCTTCTGACCCTAGCATCTATGAATCTATGAATTTTTTTGGAGAATAATAAAACTTCAGTGGATATAGTTTACCTAGACTTCAGGAAGGCTTTTGATACTGTCTCTCACCCCATTCTCATTAGGAAGCTGGGGGACTGTGGCGTAGACACCCATACAGTCCAATGGGTCGCCAACTGGTTAGAGAGTCGC
>NW_017729026.1:47569739-47577921 GCF_001723915.1 Gavialis gangeticus | reverse complement strand
CCCCCGAGCGCCGCAAGGAGTGACCAGGAACAACAGTCACAAGCTGGCGGAGGGAAGGTTTAAGTTGGACATCAGGAGGCGTTACTTCACGGTCAGGGTGGCTAGGGTCTGGAACCAGCTTCCAAGTGAGGTGGTGCAGGCTCCCACCCTGGGGGGTTTTAAGAGGAGGTTGGATGACCACCTTACTGGGGTCATTTGACCCCAGTGCTCTTCCTGCCATGGCAGAGGGTCGGACTAGATGATCTGCTCAGGTCCCTTCCGACCCTAGAAACTATGAAACTATGAAAACTGAATTAGACACTATGACTACATCCAGGAAAGCAGGGGTCTGCAGTCTGTGACACCACAAATCTCTTTTTGGCACCACAAACTGCCCACAGGGAACATTAAACATTACTGGGAAATCCCAGTAGCAAAAAAATAAGTAAAAAGTACCAGGGGAAAAAAACCACAGAGCACATGACGGATGTGTGACTGAAGACACAGAGGCTCAGTTCTCCAGGCAGACATTCTGGAGGACTACTCCTCTGCACTCCTTCAGTTGTGCCCAGCTCCTCCAGCATGCCTGGAGCTGGGAGGAGCTGAACATGGGCAGTTTGCTTGAAATGGGACATTTTGTCCCTTGCCAAAGTGGACATACTTAAGCTGTACCCAGATGTGCAGGGGTGTGCATTGCAGCAAAAAGTAGCAGCACTAGTTTGTGCCGCTACTATTTTTGCTGGTGCAACCGTACACCCCTGCACATCTTGGTGCAGCATAAGAGCATATTTTTAATGAGCAGTAACTCATTTGAAGTACAGATTTAAAAACTTTCAGGTATAACAGAAGACCATAAAATAAGTTTCCAGTATTCAGTACTGTAGAATCATGGAGCAGTCAGAGCAGAAATGATAGATAATCCATATTAAAAATGACTGAACAAAAAATGAATTATTTTATAACATAAAGCCACATATCCAGCTTAGACCATAAAGCTTAAACCAAATATTTAAATCAATCCATAGAGAAAGTTACATATTGATCCTTGAAGAATAATGCAGAGCAAAGACTTAATCTATAGTGCTGACAACAGTGGAGAAAATCAATAACAGCCAAAGAACTGAATGAAAAATCTGCTCAAACAATGATACTGTTAAACCAAACATCATCAACTAATGTTCACAATGTATAGAAGAAGCGATAAGGAATAAATACAATCTGGCTATGCTGATGAACCCATTTCCTAGTGCTTATATTATCACCACCAATAACACTCAAACACATCAAATGTAGTGTGGAAAATATATGTGACAATGTAAGTGTTCAACCTGAAAGATGTAGAATGCCCTTCCCAAGTTATTCTTCAAATACAATATAGAACAAGAGTCCCTAAGGGAGAGAGGATAGCTTATGAGTAATGTTACCATTTTAAGAGATCTTTGTGCAAAAGCAGACTTGAATAACTGTTTTAAAGAGACCAATGTCTTTAGGTAGTAATTGGAGAACCACCACTGGCATTGCCTGGGGGAATGACATGGAGGAGGGGAAAGAAAAAACAATATGTTGGATCATATGTTATTGGCTTATATGCTTAGAAGAAGTGAAGCATATGACCTAACCTAGAAAAAGTAAGAAGGAAAGTCTGTGAATCTAAAGAATGCAGACGCTTATTTACTCATATCACTGTGAGAGGTAGTTGGCTTTGAAGAATCCAGAATGGATATCAAATATTTGTATACCACTACAGAAAAACTCATTGGCTTGAAAGGAACAGAGCTAAGAGCTGAACGAGCAGTGAGAAATAATCAGAAACAACATGTGCCAATTTCATTTCCACAACTCTTTCACTTGAGCTGTCTGTGAATGTTCAGTCTATGTGAGTATGTTCACAGAAAGAGATCATTGTACCTTGAATACTTGAACATTCACTGAAAGCAGATTTTGAATTCAGCATTCAGATACAATACTTACAGCTGCAATCTGTCTGTTGATTATATAACTGAGATAACAAACAGAGCACAACATCTGAGCATTACAGTCAAACTCCAATTTGAAATCCAGAGTATGATGGTTATATAAAATAATTTACATAAGCTACAGTTAGATAAAACTCAGTGCTACAATTATAATTATAATTATATAATTAGATATAATATTAATTATTAATGATATAATGACATATGTATTATGTAAATAATGTGTCCACTTTTGTGAAAAACTACAACTTATATTAAAATGTCTGTTATATAATATATTATATGAATCAATTATTATATGCATTATGAATAGCTTTCATACACCATTGTGAGAGAATCAAATCTTATATTAAAAATATCTACAAAGCAAAGATTCTGTGCTGAAAAAAATCATGAATTTTACATAACTAGTACAATTAAGAATCCCACAGATTGTTTAGATTTGTATGTTAAAAAAGGACTATTTGCTGAATAAATTTGACTTAGAAAAAATATATACTCAACACTGATGCTTACCAGAAATTAGCCAATGGAATTAGAATCAAAAGATTGGAAGGAACTTTACAAATCATCTGATCCAACCCCTTACATGGATGCAGGGTGCACTATCCCTAAACCATCCCAGACAACTACCTAGTTGCCTCTTCTTGAGCACTAGACCAGCCAAGTTTGAGCCGAGTTCTAACACACCTCCTTGCGAAAGAGGATTATCAAGGGGCTGCAAAGGCACCTGGGATACCAGAGGACAGTAACCTAACTTGAATCAGTAGGGGATCTGGTACAGAAGGTCGATAGTTTGGTCTAAACTAAATTGCTTAAGTCTGATACCACACTGATCCAGTCTATCTTAGACCAGGTTCTGCCATTTTTAAATCAGCCTGTGTGTGCTGAACTTCTGTTTGGTTACAGGTGTAGATCAGTTTCTGATAACTTATACTGATATAACATCTGTACCTGGTCATTATGTTCAGAGATATAAACTGAGAGTTTTAAAGGAAAGAACATAGTAAAATATTAAGAAAGTATTTTCCAGGATTATAAAACAGAAGAAAACTGTCAGTCATATATGCCAACATTTCTAAAATATTAGCTTTAACCTGACAAAGGAAAGCAAGAACCTGCTCAAGAAACTGATTTACTGTGATCTTGAGATGTCCATAGGTATCTGGAAGCAATTCTCAACCAGTAAAACTGATATGTGGTACAAGACAGTAATGCTGGCAAAGCAGAATACCACAGGTAGTATATAAAAGTTCAGCAGAAGGGTTTTAAGTTAAGGTATTTCATATTTCAAAAGATACCATCTAGTCTATTCAGCAATTCTACTTCTTACAACTTCTGTGCCCCAGAAATATATGCAAAAGTCATATGTTAATAGTGTAGCCACTGGAAGTTGAAAACTGCCTTCGAAGACTTAAAGATAATTTAGTATTCACCCTTTTTTTCTAGCCCTGGCAAAGAAGTACCTTTTCTGTCAATTTTCTGAAACATGATGCAATGAACTATGGGCTGCATGCCAGTGAAGGTGAAGATACTTAAAATGTCCAAAGTAAAATCATAGTGGGTGAAATTATTATCATCATTATTACAACATACCTGCCTTAAAGGAACATTTTGCTGTAAACTATGCTTGCATTAGTCAATTCATTGCTTCAGTTACTGTTCCTTCTCATACAGTAAAAGAAAATTAGATGTGAATGTTTACACCCTACATTGCTCCAATCTGTATATGCTCCAAGTCATAGGTGACTGGTAGGGGATGCACGGGGGTGCACGTGCCCCCCCCCCGACAGAGCCAGTGCACCCCCTGACAGCTGACACTGATGCCGTCAGCCGTTGGCAGCTTCTGCGGGTCCCTCCCCAGATTCAGGAGGCACCAGTCACTCATGCTCCAGGTACATTTTCTCCCTATCAGGAAATTGCAACAATTTAGTTGAAACAAGTTATCTTCTTCATTTTGTCTTCTGGTCCATTTCAACCGAATAATATGAAGTGAAAAAGGTAGCTAGTTCTCACTCTTTTCAGTACCTCCTTTTCTGAAGAGATGACCTGTCCATTAGATACAATATAGTGACCTGAGCTTTTGGAAGCCTTTCACAGACAGTTGGCATGCCATCTCCCAAATGGATTTTTTAGTCTCGAAATCAAATCATTAGCTGTCTACAAGTCAGTTCTGCATTGTTTTTAGCAAAAGTTTCAAGCCTCTTTACATGTTGGAAGTCAGCCAGCTAGATCTTACGTTGGTGTACAAATTCAATTTCAGAGCCCAGGCCTGAATTCTTTATAGAGCGATTCCAGATATCTCAACTTCTCAGTTTCTGTGGGAGTGAAACCTTGGTCCATTCCATCAAAGGAAGGGAGGAGGTGATCTTAAGTGAGATTAGCCATCACATTTCATAAGAAACTCAGATTTTTTTATATCAACAAAACCATTTGACTGAAATGGTTTTAACTGCCTTAGAATTTGCTCACTCGTTGCCTTTTCTCTTGCAAAGTATCTTTGTCTAAGAATACAAGATAGTTATAGGGATTTTCCAAATAAAATGCTACTATTGATTTCCTGTTTTCTACTTTACTTCCCTCTCATATTGAATGAATGAAAAACATTAATAACTTAAACCCTCCTAATATTGTTCTTGAATAACTGAAAATACTGTCATTCTTACATAGAAAGGAGGGTTCCTAAAAAGTCACAAAGTGACTGTACCTCTCCTAAGTGATCACAAACAGAGCACCACAATGAAGAGTGTGACTCCATACAAATGTAACTAATCGAACACAGTGTCTGATGAGGTAAATAGGTTATAGCCACCGACTCTGCTTTGCTTAGTCCTCGCATAACTTACAAAGATGGGCCCTAACGATTAACTAGGTCTATTCTGTGCCTTGGACTTCCTACTCTAACGCAACTCTTCCTTCTTATGCTAGTATAAGCAGTGGCTGACCCATACACTCACTCTGTCCAGCTTAAATCAATGGGGAGGTTTCATTCTACACAAAGACTTCTCCACTGATCATTTACTGCAAGAATCTGGCCAGTTTTATACTGCCGACTACAGCAAAGTAACTAGAACAGAGAATATGGCCATGTATTATAAAAGATTAATACTAAAGTGTAAAGACGATATTCATGTATTTTATGGTAACATACATAGATATATATCCTATGAACACAAAGTAAGGTACACGTCTTACTTTCAGGATTCTTAAAGAAAAATGTTTTACTATACACAGAGGCAAAAGGTGGGATTATGTATATTGCTATAAGTGCAGCCAATATAGTTATCTCCAGGGTGGAAATCAATTTGCTAAATCCATTCTTTTCATGTTCTAAAGTATTTTCACTTTTAGAAATACCAGGATTAATTGGCCTCATTTATCCTCCATGTGTCAGTGTTCAGAGTTTCAACTGGCTTTCCCCCCCCTTTCCCCTCACAGAAGTACAATAATTTCTTCATTGCTACTTTGGAACTATTCCCACCTTTAAGAAAATATTCTTAAATAACAGAACTATCCAAATAAAGTTGTGTAAAAAGGAATGTCATTAAAATAAAACGTCTTTTAGATTATGTACCTTATTTCTTGAATTTAAATACTTACGCAATAGTGCTAGCAGGATCTCTGTAATGTATCTCCTTTATGAAAGGCAACTGTTCAGGCAAGTTTGAAAGGCTTTAAAAATTAAAGTGGCTTCCATAAAAATTCAATATTTGCTTGCAGTTTTCTTACTGCATTTTTTAAAATGAGATTTTCCAGTATTTCCAAGATATCACAGTGGGCTAACTATATTATATATCAACTTTTCAATTTTCAATCACTAAACTTAATACTTGGACACTGGGACATAACTCATGGGACTAGTTTATGTATTATTTGCATAGCTGTGTATACAGTACAGTGATACAGCATAGTAACAGCAAACCTTGTATGTTAGTACTTCAGTTCTGATTATCTGGGTCCAAATCACAGTTAGATGACATATAGATATGATTATAATGGTTGTAGTCCCTTCTTGACATTTGTCCTTATCAAACTTCCATTTATTTTAGCATAATTTTCAAAATGAAAAATCTATGCTCCAAGATGACCTGGCATCTGAATATTTATACTGACATATCTAAGACATCAGTGCTGGCAAGAAACCCAGGATTTATAAATGGTCAGCATTAAAATGTGAATAGTTGCTAAGTTTTATGACTAAGCATAATTTTTTTAGGTATGTCCTCTGTTAATCAACATTATTTAAAGTGTCTGACATGGAGGTCCTACATAGAACGTTATATAAAAATCAATTTAGACAGGGCAATCAGTTCTTCATCCTATATTTTGCTGTATTATTTTTTAAAACAAAACACACCACTTTGTTTCCTTCTTTTCAGATCCTTTGGAAATAACTTGGCCAAGAGAGGAGTCTTGCAGCATGAAAAGAAGTATGTAAATGCTAAGCTCTTCAATCAAGTTTTAGAGCATTTCCAAACATTTAAGCCTACTGCTGACAAGAACCTAACTCCCACTCCCTCGAGTTTATGTGCAGGCTTTCATATTTGAGTGGGGTGGCTAATCCTAGCTGTTGTGACACATTCTGAGTAAGATGCAGGAAGGGTAAGATGCAGTCCCATTCGTGACTTTTTTAATCCAAAAATCTTTTTTATATCCATTATTGAGGTAAACCAATGCTTCAATGCATTATCACAAGGCTGCCTGACTTAGAGCTTATGGGCTGCATTAAGTTAAAGCCTCTAATCAGGCTCTGCTCCCCCACCCATCACTCTGGCTACAGCAGGGAAAGTCAGGGGGGCACCTGGCATGCAGCCAAGAGGGCCCATGGCTTGCCCTGGTATGGCCCATGGGTCACATGGCCTTCAGCCCCTCAGAAGTTGGGCAACCCTACATTATAAGATTTATTGTTACTTTCTTATCCTGATCCAGAGAGCATGAGTTGTAATATCCCACTATGACAGGGGAAAAAAGCCACCCTCAAACTATTATAGACAGGTCATTTATAGAGAGAAACAGATTATCATTCTGTTAGACAGAAATCAACCAAGACATGGTGTCCTAGACACTGCAGGGATATTGTTTATCACGTCATATTACATCTGTCAATAACTTAGTTGTTACAGGTTATCCCTCCTTGTTGAATCTGTCCATCTGTTGCAAGCCTCCATTCAGCCTTTCGACCTCTTTCCTAGCTGGGGATGGGGAATGACTTTATTCAACCTTCACCCCCAAGTGTTGGCAGGACCCCTCCATGTAAGAGTTACAGAAGTCAAGAACAGGTAGTTGTTTTCTACCTACCAAACTTTAGGAGCCTCAGCCATACTCCTCACTCCCTTTAAAAAATTCCAACTAAACAGCTGCTATCACTGGACACTTTATCAGGAAGGGCCAGCTATTTACTTAGCTCCTTTCATCTCTGAAGGATTTGCTTCCCTCATACCGATCAGAAACACATCCAGTTCTCAAACTGTACCATCTTTTCCACAGATAACAAGTATCATGATGTACCGTCATTAACAATCCTCACTTACATCACTTAATTACTACTATTCAGTTTACTAGTGTTTACTAGCCTTTTCCACTCACTACATCTAGAGGCTCCCCTATCATATCTTCTGCTATGTACAGTTGAGTTACAATATCTTCTGAGATGGGGCCTGGGTCTACCACAAATACCAAAAGAATATGTCAAGATGTTATGGCAGTAAGTTACTTTTCTTTCTCCCTGATCCTTTTCCTGCTCCTGCAGCAGCTTTATCTCCAGGTACAGAATAGCACTGCAGCAAAAAGAAAGAACTTACCAGGTCTCTGTTGTGCGCAGATGTTCCCTGTTGTTCAATCAATCACCTAAACAGAAGCTAATGAAAAATATAGGAGAATTAATTCCTTAAAGCAGTGGTCTCCAACCTTTTTATGGTGAAGATCACTTTTTGTAAGTAAAAGGCACCCCAGAATTTATCACCCCACCCCCTGCCCCAGCCCCTACCCCACCACCTTCCCCGCCCCTCAGAAATTCAACAAGAAATAGGCACATTCAGAATTTGTTGAACAAAGTCCCATCCATTCCCTCCTTTCTGTGACCACCTCCAACAAGAGAAACAAGCCCACCTGCCAAAAAAAATGGCTCATTGAGAAGTGATATTTATTTTCTTAAATGCCATAATACGGAAAGAGAGAAGGCAGATTTATACACTGTAGGAGTAGCCCCTACAGGACACTCATGGAGC
>NW_017729026.1:47568813-47569651 GCF_001723915.1 Gavialis gangeticus | reverse complement strand
CCCCTGGTACCCACCCTTCCCCTGCCTCCTGGCCCCTGCCCTGTCCCCCAATCCTCCCAACCCCTGCCCCACCACCCATCCTGCCCCAACACCTCCCCAACAAGCTGCCCAGGCTGTGACCCCACTCAGCCCAGCCCAGGTGGCAGGGGGCGTGGCTCAGCTCAGCCACATGTGTCCTGCCGCTCCCAATTGTGAAGTCTCTGACAGACTGAGATCAACTATCAGAGGCTCCACAATTGACCATGGAGTGGTTGGTGACCACTGGCTTAAAGAAATTCCTTTGAGGCTGTCATAGCATTTTCTCCCAAGAAATAAATAAGGAAGTACTAGTAATAATGAGTTAACTTAAGGCACATACAATAGACCTTATCATGGGCAGGCTGGTTCAGAGGTTAGGCTACCAGAAGCAGGCCAGAGATGAGGACACAGTCTGAAACACAAGCCCATCTGAAGTGAGGGAACAGATACCAATTTACGAGATCCAGGAAAAATCTAGGGGCAAGGTCTAATTCATACGCCAAGTTAAAGTTCAGGAGTCAGAGAACAAATTACCAAATGCAAGGGAAAATCCAGAAACTAGAATCTAGAAACAGAATGAACAGGGTCAGGAAACCAGGAATACTAGATCATAGAGGCCTTCCAGGTCAGACCTTCGGCAGGAACTGTTGGCATGCCTGGAGTTTGTTTCCATAGCTGGGGCTAAAGGGAGAAGCTTCTCTCCTAACAGTGAATCAGAAGGCTCAGATAGTTTCATAGTAGCTAGGGTCAGGAAGGACCTAAACAAATCATCTAGCCTGACCCCCTGCCACAGGCAGGAATGAATGCTGGGTTCACAAGA
>NW_017729026.1:47568325-47568563 GCF_001723915.1 Gavialis gangeticus | reverse complement strand
CTCTACCTATTTGCTGTTGATCTCCCCTGATGAGTTTGTAGGCAGCCACCAGGTCCCCCCTCAGCCTCCTCTTGCTGTGACTGAACAGGTTCAGGTTCTGCAGTCTCTCCTCGTAGGGCCTGTCCTGATGGCCTCTCACCAAGTGGATGGCCCTCTTCTGAACCCTCTCCAAGTTGGCCACATCACTTTCAAAGTTCAGTGCCCAGTATTGGATGCAGTACTCCAACTGCGGCCTGAC
>NW_017729026.1:47561623-47567929 GCF_001723915.1 Gavialis gangeticus | reverse complement strand
CAGCCTGTATGTATACTGTGGATTCCTTCTCCCAAGGTGCAGCACCCTGCATTTGTCTACATTGAACCCCATCCTATTCTTGTCTGCCCACTTTTGTAGTCTGTCTAAATCTATTTGCAGCCTCTCTCTCCCTTCAAGTGTGTCCACCTCACCCCACATCTTAGTGTCATTAGCAAACTTGGATAGCATGCTTCCCCCCCGTCGTCCAAGTTGCTGATGAAGATGTTAAACAGTGCGGGCCTGAGGACTGAGCCATGGGATACCCTACTACTCACATCTCACCAGGTTGAGTACAACCCATCCACCTCTACTCTCTGGGTGAGCCCCATCAGCCAATTTTTTACCCATCCAACTGTGCAGGCATCAATGCCACAATCACTTAATTTATTGATGGGGATTGGGTGAGAGCCAGTGTCAAATGTCTTCTTTAAGTCTAGAAAGACTATGTCCATGGTGACACCATCAGTGAAGGATTTAGTTACTTGGTCATAAAAGGCAATCCGGTTGGTCAGACAGGACCTGCCTTTGATGAACCCATGCTGATTGCCTCTGAGCATGATCTCCCCTGCTGACCCCCCACAGATGTGCTACTTGGTGATTCTCTCCAAGATCTTCCCGAGCACTGAGGTGAGGCTTACAGGCCTATAGTTACTTGAGTCCTCCTTCCTCCCTTTCTTGAAAATTGGGACCACATTAGCCAGTTTCCAATCCCCCAGCACCTGGCCAGATGACCACAAATGTTCATACAGCTGGGCCAAGGGCTCCGCGATGACCTCTGCCAGCTACCTCAACACCCTTGGGTGTAGGGCATCTGGACCTGCAGATTTAAAAATGTCTAGCCCTTCCAGAAGATCCCTAACTACATCTGCACTGACTGAAAGCCTGACAGAGCTATCCCCAAGGTTGTCCCTACCTCTGGTAGGTGGGATATCCCACTCCTTCTTCAAGAAAACAGAGGCAAAGAAACTGTTAAAAAAATCAGCTTTGTTGTCCGGAGTAGCCACAAGATTACTGTTTGCATCTTGCAGGGGCCGTACAATGCCTGGTGCCCTCTTCTTGCTCCCAATGTACTTGAAAAATGACTTTTTGTTGTCCTTAATCCTGGACACTAGCCTGAATTCCATCTCTGCCTTGGCCTTCCTAATAGCCCTTCTACACTCACGGGCTGAGGAGGAGTACTCCTCCTTGGTGATAGCTCCCCCTTCCACTGGTTGTTCACCCCGCTTTTAGTCCTCAGGCCTTGCTGAATGCCCTTGATGAGCCAAGGGGGTTTCTGAGCACTCTTACCCTCCTTGCTTCTCTCAGGGACTGTTATCCTTTGGGCCTGAAGGATTGCTCCCTTAAGGTACGACCATCCCTCATGGACTCCCATCTCCTCTACCTTCTGGGCCCTCAGTGCCTCCCCCACTAGTCTCCTAAACTCATGGAGGTTGCCCCTTCTGAAATCAAGGGCTTTAGCCTTGGTGTGAGCCCTTGACACCCTGTGTTGGATAATGAAATCCAGCAGGTGATGATCACTATTACTCATGTGGTCAAGGACCTGCAGTCCCCTCGCCAGGTCATCCCCCATGGCTATGACCAGGTCCAGCAAGGTGTGACCCTTAGTGGGGCTGTGCACTTCCTGGATAAGGTGAAGTTCCTGTAATAGAGCCAGGAACCTATGTGAGCAGTCAGACCTAGCTGTCTTCTCCTCCCAGAAAATGTCTAGGTAGTTTAGGTCACCCATGACAATAACATCCCTTGACCTAACTGCCTCCATAAGCTGACTGGAGAAGTCCTGGTCCAGCTCATCCCTTTGGTTGGGTGGTCTGTAGGAGACACCCACCGTAAGGTCCCTTTCACAATGCCCCCCTTGTGGTTTGACCCATAGTGTCTCTGCCCCACCCTCCTCTAACCTGAAGCTAATCCTTGATGATGTGAGGTGCTCTTTGACAGAGAGCGCAACCCCCCCATGGAGTCATTAACTGGGTTTAGGCTATCAGTCAAAGCCCCAGGAAGGTGTGGCCCTTCAATGTGGTAATTAGCTCAGGCTAGACTTTTTGTTAGGGACAGTAACAAAGATACCTTACATGAGATTCTTATATCATTCTTCACTAAACCTATTGCTTCTCTAAAGCAAAATTAGAAAAGGGGTTGAACCCCAGCAAAATGGAACAGGTCATACAGATAGTCTTCAGGCAATCTTTGTGAATCACTTAAATGGAAAACAAGTGAACAGACACAGCCAGCATGGATTTACTAAAAGCAAGCCATACCCGACTAATCTTATTTCCTTCTATGATAAGGTGACAGGGTCTGTAGATGAGTTCAGAGCAGTGGATGGCTTTTGACACTGTTTCCCACAACATTCTCATTGATGATGTAAAGAAATAGAGACTAGATGAAAGTACTGTAAGGTGGATACATAACTGGTTGAATCACTGTGTTCAATGAGTAGTCACAAAGGCTCAGCATGTAGTTGGAAGGAGGTATCAAGAGAGGTTTGACAAGGTTTTTTCATGGATTCTGTATTGTTTAACATCTTCATTAATTATTTACATGATAGGATTAAGTGCATGTTTATTACATTTGTGGATGACACAAAGTTGCAGACTCTATGGAATGTAGGGCTAGGATCCAGAATGACCTGAATAGGCAACAGAAATGGTCCACAATCAGCCAAATAAGATTAATCAAGGACAAGTGCAAAGTTCTGTACAATTCCATGCACAAATACAGACTGGGGAATGACTAGCTAGGCTTCAGTACCATAAAGAAGGGCCCAGGGGTTACAGTAGACCAGAAGCTGAATATGAGACAAGAATGTGCTCTTGTTGCAAAAAAAGCCAATAGCATACTAGGTTGTATTAACAGAAGTATCACTTACAAATGATGCTTTCACTCTATTCAACATTGTTGAGGCCTTATCTGGAGTACTGTGTCCAGTTTTGGGCCCTACACTTAAAAAAGGATGTGGACAGAGTGAAAAGATTAAAGCAGATAGTAACAAAAATGATTAGAGACCTTGTAAGCAAGATTTATTCCTCAAAGGCCAGGGTTATTTAGTCAGGAGAAGAGAAAATTGAGGTGGGATTTGATAATAGTCTTCAAACACCTGAAGGATAATTATAGACAGGATTGAGATAGACTATTCTTTGTGGCTATAAAGGACAGGATTAGGAACAATGGCTTCATAGTGCAGCAGAGGAAATTTAAATTGTGGGTGAGGAGGAACTTTCTAACTATGACAGTGGTCAAGCATTAGAACAAGCTACCTAGAGAAGCTGTAACATCTCCATCCCTGGAAATTTTCAATGACAGGTTAGACAGAAACTTAGCTGAGATAGTTTAGTTAGGGGTGATCCTGACTTGAGCAGGGGGCTGGACTAGATGACCTCATGAGGTCTCTTCCAGCCCTATTTTCCCATGATCCTATGAAAATACAATTAAAATCAGAGTAACATTTAAAATAATTTGTTAACTAATAGAACTACCCTCCTGAGAAAAGGGTATATTCAGTACACAGTATAAATAAAATTTACTTTTATTAAGCAAATCATTCAACAAACTGTATATATGTATACACTGAACAGCTATAGCAAAATTTATAGAAAAGAGTATATTTCCATACACAATATCTTATTAAAACCATGAATATCGTATCTGAGAATAATAGGTCACATCTAACTTCTTTTAAAACTAGACTACCTCTCAGGTGACATATCGTACAGTAAGTTATTCCATTTCAAATTGTCCCTAGGAGGCATCCAAGGAAGACAATTAATATTATATGACCAAAATATCTAAAACATGTACTTATTAGACAGAGCATATCATGAGTTAACTGATTTGATCAGTCAAGGTGTATTTCATGTTTTAACTGCGGAAGATTTTGCAAATAGCTTTGCACCTAAGCTATGCAGCAGCCTAGGGAAGTTTGCGTTGACCTACTTTAGGGGTGGTCCTCAAAAGTGACAAATAGATGGACGTGACATTCAAAACACCTCTTCCCAGGTTGGATAGAAACATAGAGACAGGTGGAAGTTCTCTAATTTAAAAAAATATATGTTTTAAGGCACATGGAAACATAAAAGAAGTCCCTGGTCTCTGAAATGTGAATATGGGTCCTGTTAAAGGTTACCTTAAAAACTTTTAAAGTCTATGAAATATTATGCCACCTTAAAGTTAGAACAGTTTCAGAGCAGCCACAGGTTAAGGCTAATCACCACAACTTGCTAGAACTGTGACTTGCCACTGGAGGGCCTGGAAAGCAGGAGCACAGGATTCTGAGGCAGGAGATGAGGCAGGAGGGTGGCATGTAGCTTGTAGGTGGAGAAACTACCATGAAGGCAGTGGTTTCCCTGACTTTGCAGCCAACAAGAGCTAGCTGGACCTACAGGTGGAGGCGAAAGACTTGGGGAAAAAATGTTTGAAGTAAACAGGCAAGGGGAGAAGTAAAAAGAAAGGAGTAAAAAAAAAAAAAAATGAAAAAAATGAAGGACCAAAATATTGCATGTGTTTCAGTGAATTGGGATTGGGTCAGGGGAGAGTTGGGTTAATACTCACACCAAAGCAGAGCTGAGACCGAGTGGGCTCACTGCATGCATGCTACATCAGGGCAGAGCCGAGACAATACAATCGCTGCACACATACCACACCAGGGCAGAGCTCTTTCTCTTCATGGAGGTAGGTAGTATGATTGCTATTGCTGTTTGTATGGGGCTACTAGAGCAAACAGAAAACTCATGAATTACATATAGGTGCTAAGAGTGATCAGTGTGTGCCAGGATCACAACCTCTGGAGATGGGGAGGTTGGCTACCATGCCCCTTGGCAGTAGAGTGCAGAAAGTTTGAAAGTTTGCCCAGGGAACAAAGAAGTGGGAAGGGCTGGGTATGGTGCATTCTGGGATGCTGGAGGAATGAAAATACAGTGTTTTATCTCCCCTGAGCAGACTTAAAATACCCTGAAACAACCTGGGTAAAATGGATTAAAGATAACTCTTACTTGTCGAATGTGCTTAGGGAATTTCATTGCAAGTGAATATCTGCTGCTTCTGTACTCTTTTGGATGTGCTATGTATCAAACCATATGCAAAGATCAATTCAAGGATGGAGATGTAGGTTGCAAGAAAGAAAAAGTACCTCCTTGACAATTAACAGGCCCCTTTTCACTTTGTTTACATGCCCTAACCATCTAGTTGAGTTTGTTTCTTCTTTATGTCCTACTACTATATCTTCCCACAGGAAACATTTATCCAGCTTCAAACAAAAGTACCTTGCCTACCTGAAGGAATTGTTCATTTCTGAGAAGTAATTAACCTACTGATGACTTTTTTATTTAACTGCATAAGCTTTCTATAAAGGGAAAGTTTGAACATTCCTTTTTAGGCATGTTGCTCACAACAAACACATACATACTCTATAGATGCTGTATGTTAGTTTTCTGGATTATCACTCACACTGTATCCCAAAAGAAGGCAATAACATTATTTCCTTTGTGGTTGCAAGAAATATGTTTATACAATAATCCGTTAATACCATTTTATGCTCTTACTTTCCTTCAAAGTCATTACCTTGTGCCATTCATCAAACGTTAGCACTATACAATGTTTCTGTACTTGACCATACATAATGACATTTATATGTTCCAAAAGAACAGAAACTGTGAAAGTATTTAAGTAAGAGAGATTTGATTGTCAAAAGACAGAAGTTTTAGTCTTGACTAGAAAGGTTCTGTTACAGCAGATTCTTGGGTCCCACTGCAACCAGTTAGACTGACTGATCATATGTATATACCAAAAATTCTCACTTGTGAGAATTTGTACACATAGGCACCAAACATATAAAACAGAATGAAATGAATATTGTAAGTGGAAAGAAAGCATTTGCTTAAGGAAGTGATAGAAGGAATGAAGAGGGTTCAGTAGTTAAGGTTAAATTACTCTCATAATTGATGGTAATCAATGGTGATGACTAGAAAATGATATTTAGAGGTTTGCTTTTGGGAACTGGCTTATTGGTAAAATAGATATGCATTAGAACAATAGTCCAGGGGGACAGAAAAGGTTTATTGGTTTCTAAAAGCCTGTTTGTGAAAAAGTTTCTTTCAAGGCCCATTGCGTCTGAAGCCAGAAGACATACAGGTCATGAAATTGAAGACATGTACCACATTGTTCCATAACGTGAACAGTGTAACCAAACAGAAATAAGGGACTCTGCAGCATTGGTGCCAGGCACAGTGCCCAACTGCAGAGCCTTTAGGATTTCTGGTTTTGGTGAACAGACCAAATTAGGAGACTGGTAATTAACCAAATTAAGGTATGTGT
>NW_017729026.1:47555777-47556623 GCF_001723915.1 Gavialis gangeticus | reverse complement strand
GTAGATCATCTAGTCGGACGCCCCGCCATGGCAGGAAACAATACTGGGGTCATACAACCCCAGCAAGATGTTCATCCAACCTCCTCCTAAAAACCCCCAGGGTAGGAGCCAGGACCACCTCTCTTGGAAGTTGTTTCCAGATCCTAGCCGCCCTGACCATGAAGTAGCGCCTCCTGATATCTAGCCTAAATCTACCCTCTGCCAGCTTGTGACCATTATTCCTGGTCACTCCTGGCAATGCTTGGGGAAACAGGGACTTCCCCAGTGCCTGCTGATCCCCCCTGACTAGTTTGTAACCGGCCACTAGATCCCCCCTCAGCCTCCTTTTTTGGAGGCTGAACAGGTTCAGGTCCCATAGCCTCTCCTCGTACTTCCCTTGCTGCAACTTGAGACCATTGCTTGTTGTTCTGTCATATGCCACCACTGAGAACAGTCCAGCTCCATTCTTTGAAACAACTCTTCAGCTGGTTTAAGGCTGTTATTAAACCCCCTCTCGATCTTTTTTTCTCTAGGTTCAGTAAACCCAGTTCCCTCAGCTTCTCCTCACAAATCAAGTGCCCCAACCCTCTGACCATTTTCATTGCCCTCTTCTAGACTGTATCCAACTTTTCAATAGTGGGGGCTCCAAAACTGGACACAGTACTACAGACATGGTCTCACCACTGCTGAATATAGGAGAATAATCAGTTCTCTCAACCTGATGACGATTCTCCTACTAATGCATTTGATAGGTTTGTGAAAAAAAGGAATATGCTAACAGAACAGAACATGGAGAGTATGACAACCACAGAGAAACCAATCAATGATGCCCAGAAATAAAGAGTCATCAGGAGTGGGGGGGGGGGG
>NW_017729026.1:47543914-47555761 GCF_001723915.1 Gavialis gangeticus | reverse complement strand
GGGGGGGGGGGGGGGGTGGAGAATACAAAAGGAGGGATTTCAGAACACCATAGGGTCCCCGAGTGGGAAACCTGAGGCCACCATGGACAGAGGGCAAATCACCAGCCCATCCCACCAACCACACTGGGTCAGGGATGTGCCTCAGACCTCGACCTCCAGGCATCTGGTGGTCAAGAAAGAACCTCAAGGTGAAGCTTGTTTACTGGCAAGATGTACCTTCCCTATGTGACAGCCCCAGGACTCATAGATATAGAATTGGGGAGGTTATTTTGTTTGCCTTGCCTGCATTATTCTTATCTGCTGTAACTGTATCAATAAAATTTGCCTATTATCGAATGGAGAGGTTGTGGTTGGGCTGATGGTTTGGGTCCACCTGGAACAAGGTATCTGGGTCATAAATCTAGTGCCAACAATAGGTAGGTAAGACAAAATGAATGTGAAAATGGTAACATTTATCACTTTGACATGAAATCAGATACTTATTTGCATAAACATAATCATTTTCATACCTACATGTTTGGAATTGTTTTTAAACATCTTGACCATTATAAATACATTTTAAGTACTTTGATTTAGCTAGATTTAAGTATCATATTCAATAAGGTTTCAGCTTTTCCCTTCAGAAATTTGTATATAGTCTCACTGCAATTCAGTTCCAGGAAAGTTCCCTAATATGCAGCTCTGGTTTTACTCCTTATTTCTAGTAATAGCTCCATGCCCAAGTCTAAACAAACAGCAACCAACAGTGTGTTTCTAATATCCATATGTTTTCCTCTGTTTTGGTCTCCTTCTAGACTTCTCTTTTATTAGACATTAAGCTCTTAAATTCTTCCTCTTACCACTTGACTCTTCCAGATCTCTGATTTCTGTTGATTTTCCATGAAATGCTTTCAATATATAATACTGGAAATAAATGCTGTAGTTGTTCAGGTACCAATCATTTGTATGATGGAAATGTATAAAAGAAAACAGTCACTCAGTTATGTTGAGGAATAATTTATTTGCATTATCTAACCTCCCCAATCTATTTGGAGATATAACCCATCATATAACCCATCCCATAGGAGGAAGATGTATTTCTTACTTGAAATAAACAAAGACCAAATCTCCCTGTAAAATGGACAAATTGATTTTTACCACATTTCAGATGCTACCGTAATATTAATAATAAATAACAATAATGTTGTGTAGTGTATTTCCTGAGTCAATTCAATCCCAATATTTAGATTCCCCAAAAGTGTAATAAATGCTTTTTTTAATGTTGTAGGAATTAGGAAGGAAACTGAGATGACTAATTCATTTCACACAGGCCATTGTATAGCTCTCAAATGATAAGGACTTTGGGGTACTATCCATTCAGACATTTTAATGTGTGTTTTAAAACTGTACCACATTACTGAAACTGAGTAAGGCTGTTCAAATAACAAAGCCCCTGATGATAATATCACTTTTCAAAGACAAAAAAAATGTTTGGAATCTATGATACTTTTCTTATTCCATCTTCTAGCACCACAAAGCCCTTTTTAGTCAACAGAACATTAGGGAATGAAAAAAGAAAGGAAAGAGGCTGTAACATAAATAATACAATGCCTCTGATTATGAAGACAGTTGAAAAATGGGTACTGTATTGACTTTAATGACCTACAAAGAATTCAGTGTCTCTAGCAATCAGTTTTGTAAATACCTGCAGATTAGATACTCTATTTTCAAAAAAATAATAACTTTGTTCTTATCTGATTTCTGAGACACCTTTCTCAGTAGCATGTCTGAAATGTAAAGTTACAGTTCCCATTCTAGTCACCTATTTACAAATACATAGGTTCAAATTCAGTTGAAACTTTATTGGATTCACAAACAAAAACGTGAGACATTGGTACAAGCACATCTTAATCCCCTACAGAATATCATAACTTTATAGTGCACATTTGTCTCAACTACATGGTGTTCAGATTTCCAATTAACAGAGGTCACTGAGATGTCTGACAAGAATTATATAGTTGGCTTGTCAGACTGAAATTTGTACCATTCATGTTGCACACATCAGTTTAATTACACTGCTTATATCATCCAAGACAGGGTGCTGCTTCATATATCCCTCTAAGTTGTATCTTTACAATACTCTTGTATTTCAGGAGAAAATATTGGATTATATTCAAGACAGGCTATAGCTGAACTTTGATTTCCATTATACTATCCCAGCTAATACCACACACATTCATACATTTGAGATGACCTATTGAGATTCTGGATTACTATGTAAATCAATCTCTATAACAGAAAAGTTTAACAGAGTACAGAGATTCATAAACATCTTGACCAGAGCTGACATGAAACCTACTGATCTTTGACTGAGCCATCACAGGCCATGGACAGGTGTTTAAATCTACCAAAAGATATTTCACAGGTTTTTCTGCAGTAGAAGAAACTTACAATGAGAGGAATGTACTCAAGAGACTAGATGCTCCTCACACCGCACAGCAGGTGCTGTTGGCACCACACAGCCAGGGGACTGGATATACATGGTGTCAAGCACTCAGAACAGTGTGGACTGGCTGGTTGCCTGGGGAAACACAACCACCTACAACCCTCCTGTCCACAACCCTCTCTTCACATGTTGAGAGAAGAGAACCAGAGCATGTCTGCTCCTTTTTGAGTAGCAAGTCTGTCAATTTGCACTCCAGCAGCCCACAATGGATCCCTACTCCTCTTGCACCCAGGCAGGTCAGCCATGGTGCATGAATGCCTGGTAGTTCAGCTATGGCCAGGCTGGATTTCTGTATCTACTCAGTGACACACAGCTGCCTCAGAACCCTCTGTCTCCCTGCAGTCCTTTGGCACAGTGTGGGGCTAGGCACTCCTGGCCCCGAAGCTGTCATAGGACATGTTTGCTTCATGTTCAACTGGAGCAGTAAATTCTAGCCTGAGCAACTGTGTCCCTGGAACAACAGTGGGGGTAAGGAGAAATGCACATTGGGAGGCTGGAGGACAGGGTCAGCTACCAGGCATCCCAGCCTGGGCTAATTGCCTAGACAGAGACACCTGCTTTAGGTCTCTGGCTGACAAGATCTGCCCCAGCTGGTTAACTGGCTAGTTGCCTGATTGGTTGTTGGTAGCTCAGTCTCCCCATTTAGCCCCAGCTGTGGCAGCAACCTCCAGGCCATCTAGCAGCTCTGCCTCTGGTCTGCTTTGGCAAGTTTCCTGGTTTAGCTCTCTGGCTTTCCTAGTTCCTGACCCTGGTTTTGGCTGTGTTCCTGTAATCTAATTTTGGATTTCCCTATGAATCTGTTTCCTGGTTTCCTGACCCTTTTTAGCTCTGCTCTCAGACTTTGACTTGTGGATTATCCTTTGGATTTAGTATCTGATTCCTGGACCCTGACCTTGACCCTGACCTGTGTTGCGGACTCTGCTCCTTGATGTCCTTCCAGATCTTATAGTTTGGCTTCTGAACTCTGCCCCAGACCCTGGCTCCTGTTTTCCCCGAGTGGCCCAACCATGAGGCCAGACTGTCTATGACTTCTGCAGAGACTGCTTCAGCTTCCTGGAGAAGAGTAAGTATACAGGCATTCATTCTACAGGGAGAAAATTTCCCAAAAGCAACATCTGCCATATTGGAGATGTTATGTTTTTCTCCAAGAATCTCCAATTTTCTTCTGAGAGAAACTGTATTAACATTTGAATGCCTTGGGTTTCTACTGGGAAAGTGGCAATCATCCTGGTAGAAAATGTAATGTGTGCATGTGACCACAGTTTGAGGTCACTGAGCACAAGTATTTATAAAGGTTAGAAATTTTAATTTGGATTTACAAAAATTGTATCTAAATGAATAGTAACGTGTATAAAAACAATCAGCTCTTACCCTGATAGGAATCAGGTTTTTCTCCCTTCTGTATTTTGCTTATAAGAACAGGGGCTTAGTTTAAGAGTAGGAATACTCATTGTCAGCGGTCTGTCAAAGTTGAGCATAACGTCCATCAGGCTTCATGGGTCCTCAGGTGACTGAGCAGTCCGATTTTGGATACACACAAAGATGGCAATGGGGGCATGTTGCTATGCGAGGGAGTGGGATTTGCAGCCCTGGGTTGGCCTCCTCCTTCCCCCGCCGCTGCTGTTCTGCCTCAGTATCAAGTCATTGGGCCTCGAAGTAGTGCACATCTTGGTAAACCAGGTGCCACCATGCCAGATGGTTAGCAGCCTGCTCCTCCCAGCCATTAGTGTCCATACCTCCATGCTTTAGGGCGACCTTGAGTGTGTCTTTGTACTGTTTCCTTTGACTGCCTATAATTTCCCATACCTTTCACCTGTGCATTCAGTCTGTGTGATTTTCTTTGGCTTTGCCATCTCTTTAAGGAAGGAACAGGCTTGTTAATGGAATAGACCTTGGTTGGTACCCCTAGGGGGGTCTCTCCTGCCACGTCTTTCCTGGAAAATTACTTTTGATGCGAGGAAGATGGTCTATCCTGTCTCCCCCCAGGTATCTTCCTCCAGCCATTCCAGCTGTCCTTTCTGCTCAGGGCTCTGCCTCCCCTACACCCCACCTAACACCAACCATAGACGGTATTGTCTTGGCCACCAGGGTTAGTATCATGCACCCTTTTGGTGTCTTGGCCCATTTTGAATGTACTCTGGTGGTACTGGGACATTGATTTGACCTGGTTTCTCTATGCCACACCTTGCCTTATTTATGGGTCTCGTTGGCCCCAGCCTGTTGTGTTCTCTGGCGTTCCACTCTTAGCTCAAGTTTTGTACCTGCTGTAAGTTGTTTGTCCACTGGTCCTGTTGCTATCTGCTTCCGTTGATATCCAATCTGTGCTGAGGATCTCCGATGTCCATGGAGTATCCTCTGATAAGCTGTGGAGCCATCTTTGGCTCTGATGCTTCGAAGAGGCCCCCTCCTGGGGTAGCCACCACGTCCCTGAGCTGGGACTGCTTTCAGTACCTGGCCCCTCCAGGACAGTTAAGGACCTCACTTCCAGTCCTCCTGGCTGATTTCCTGCAGAGCCTTTTATCTCATCTGCAGGGTTCTGGCTAGCAAATCAGCCCTGGCACACTCCTATGAAGTGTGCCCACACTGATGTGGGAACCGACCCCAGCTCCTTCTGACTCAGCATTTTTTTCCTTTCTTCTTTCTTTGCCATGGTGGACAGGACCTCAGTGGTTTCACTTTCACCGTGCTCTGTTTCTGGCATGGTGACCCACCATCTCCTCCCCTCATCGAATGGAAGTAAGCTTTCCCCACACCACCCTTTGAGCATTGGCTAATGGAGAGCTGGGAAAAGAGAATCTGATGAGGGAAGCAGTTCTCCAACATCTGGATAAAGTAACAATTTAAAAAATCAAATGATTGGAAATTGAAATTATAGCATATCTAGAATAATTTGAAATCAGTAGACATGTTTACCTAGTTCCTGTTTGAGGCCATCATAGATGACAGTCATTGGATATATATCCATAAGCATCTTTATGGTTGTAGGTGTATTGAATCATCACAGCGGTAAACCTGCCTCCTCCCTAAATGACCATTCACAGCTCCCATACTTGTACATTGATTAAAAAGTAAAGTTTGTAGGCTCATCTGTGAAAGGTGTTTTGTAAATTCCCTTAGAAGATTAGAACTCTTTGATTAGAGAGTTTGGAGAGAGCGTGTTTTCTTGTGAGAAATGTGCCCCCACAGGTAATTAGGTATTCCTGTCTTTGACGGATTTCTGGTATGCATTCGATCTGGTGTGCAGTTGTTGTTTGGTCTCTCCTACTTATTTTCCTTCAGGGCATTTGGTGCATTGGATGAGATATATTACATTTCTGGAGGTGCAGCTGTAAGATCCGGGAATGCTGATGGTTCTGTTGTGGGGTGTAGTTATGCTCAAAGGAATTAATACTTTCAATAGATAGTTGCTACACTTGTAGTTAAGCACAAAAAGGATGTCTACTTCCTTTCTCACCTTCCCTAGACTAATTGTGCACCAAGTAACCAACTGAAAAGAGCTGCAGGCCATCTGATTTGGCTCTCTAAGGCAGATCTAGAGTGAAGCAAACAACACTCTATTCCTTGTTCACAATCAATTTACAGATGCATTGCTAGTTAGAAGAATAACTGACCTGGCATTCATCAGCCTGATCTAGAGTTTGCAAATAGACAGTTTACAAAAGAAATAGACATTTATCCAAGTAAAAGTAAATCTTCTGATGAGTTATGTTTTGTAATGTCCAAACATATTAGACATATGATTATGGATGTTATACACAGGCTATAAAAATGTAGTCTTTATGGATGAAACACTCCCTGAGAGGCATATCTCACATTATCAGATGCATGAAATAAAATTTACAGGAGAAACCCTTTACCTTTAATTAACTCTAATTTATTTAATTGGGTTGCAAATTAGTATAAAAAAAGCATAGATTAACATTACAATATTCATTCATTCATCTTAGAATAATTCTTTTTCTACAATATAGTCAGTGGAAACAAAAGTATAGTGCCTGTTCTTTTCTTTCCACTACAAAGACACTGAATAATCTTAACATTTCTAGAGTTGTTTGGCTGCATGATTAAACTAATTAGTCCTCCTTTGGTGCTTCTTTGGTGAAGCCACTTACAGCTTTTTTGTGCCCCAAATTCCCCGGTTTCAAGTCAGCGGCAGAGCTGTTCATATGGAAGCATCCTTTTATGATCTCATTTCTGTCATGTGAATCTTTTTGCTCAGTGTGCCCAAATGCACAACATGCCATTTGAAGGAAAGGCCTTTATCTTGTTTCTCTTGTTGCATAACAGCAGCAAAAATTTGCCTCCCCTGAAATGCCTACTGAAGCCTAGTTATTTAAGAGAATGGGTGGCTTCTTCGAACACACTGGAATAACCATCAAAAGAATACTATATAAAAGGTACCCGTCAGTGCAATCCTGACTGAAGCAAGAGACCAGAGATTTCTTTTGAAAGAGACTGACACTTTCCAGTGTCAGCTTTCACTCCTCAATCTCTTCCTACATGTCTTCCTTTGAGCAAAAACTGTGATCATCATAGAAAGCAAAGAAGCAGGATTTGGCAAACAAGTATCTGAAAAGAGAAACTCTGGAGTACTTTTTTTTTTCTACTTAATTTCCAAACAGCTCCACCATTGCACAAATACCATAACATTTTGATGAGCTTCTTCCACCTCATGTAATTTGGAATTCCAGTGAGAAATCTTTTCCCCAACGAGGTCCTGTGCTGACCTCATATGTAGGTATTGAGACTATGTTAAGACTGAACAATTTCTGGCAACCCATGAAATGTATAATGTGTGCCAATTATAATTTGCTGGCCAAATCATCCTTAATCAGTCATTACTTTCTTCAGCATTAAAGTAAATTATTAAGCAAGGGTTTCAAATGCTCAGAGATGTATTTAATATGATTACTCAGATAAGTTTTATATGAACCACAGTTTAATACTGTTGCTCTTATAAAGCTAATCACTATGAAGAGAATAATCTACCTATCCTTTTTCAATGATAATTCTTATTCATTATATTATTAACAGTGAACTTCAGTCAGAACTAAATTGGCAGATATAAACAATCCAAGAAGCATTACTTAACATGTCACAAAATTATACTATACTGGACTCATAAAAATTGTTTCTGTGTCTTTTTATTTAGAGACAAAGAACTATATCAGACAACAGAGAAGTGGTACATATTATTTTTGTTAGGAGAATACAAAAATTTAAATTTCCAACATTTCAGATAACTCCTGCCCAGTTGTAACATTGGCATGGGAGAGATATGGCAAAGGTGCCAGCCTTTCATTCTGTTATGATGATTGCATAATTTGCTGCCATTTTACTTTAAAGGAGTTTCCAGAAGTGTAGAGAAAATTAGCTGTGCTCTGCTGGAACACTTATGAAGCTCGCCTGTATGGTTTATTAATCCATTCTTCCTGAAGTTTACAACTACATGGAAAAGTCATACTATTCAGACAGAGGCAGTCCTTGAGATAGCTGGGGAGTATCCTTTGAGAGCGTTGAAGGTTAAGGTTGCATTGTTAAATTTGATCCATTATGCAAGAAGGAGACTGTGTTATATATGGAACAGAAATGCACCAAATGTATCAGAAATGTTTTATATATGATTAATTTGGTGAAAGTAAGGGTAAAGCACAGAGAAACTGTACACTTTAGTGTTTGAAAAACAGAAAAGTATAATCTTCTGAGAATATTCCTATGGGCAGGGTTTGACCCAACTTAGTTTGCTTCCAGTTGTTCCTATCATTTATATTATGGTTGAAACGTCTAAGAAATCTAGCAATGAATATGGGGGTATCTCCACTGAAAATTGCCAGGAGTAGGTCATCCAGTAGGAAGATCTAACGCTGTCTCTGAGAAACATCCTGTTCTAACACTCAGTGGGTGTATCTACATGAGATGGTTACTGTGGAGTTGCCTAATTACCTCCACAGTAAGCATCTTGGCATCTACATGTGCTGCCCTGTTAGGCCACAAGAAACTGAAACTGCAGCAGGTTAGTACAGGTAAATACAAGTACTAACCTGCTGCAGAGGTTTTTTGTGAGCAACAACACATGTGTAGACACTGACCTGGCTGGCTGGGGAATGAGCATGCTTCACTGCAGGGGCTGACTGCCAACTAGCCCCGCACTGAGGCACCATGGTGCCCTAGCCAGAACCATTTCAGCATATTGAACTATTAGGCTAACCCCCCAGGCCTCCTGCTATCCAGGGCTGCTCTGACTCAGTTCAATGTGCTGCATTCCTTGGCATGCATGTAAACCTTGTGCCTGGGACCAATAAACTGGCACAATAAGCACTGAAATTTATTGCTGCACATTAAGATGCACATGTAGATGTGCCCAGTTAGGATGATTTCAAAACATTGACAGCTGTCAGAAATAGTGGAGAACAACTCTTTGCCAACTTATCTATCACCTTGCTCAAAATAAATTAGACATTAGTAAGACTGGTTGTACTGACCAAGGGATTCCTGAATACTTATCAGATTACTGAATTACATAGGCATGACTGTTTTCCTAAAAAGGTGTTTAGCAGACAGTCCAAACTCTGCAAATGTCTTGTTCCAGCAACAGTGAGTTGGGATCCAACTTTGATCTGATTATTCAGATAGGTCTAGTGCCTTGACATATTAATTGTGGTTGAAGGGCCCATAATATAAGACTAAAGACCAAATAAGCAGTCTCCAGTTTCTGGGATACAATAATATACTGCTGATTTGGAAAACTGTAGCCATAAGGTAGGCTTATAAGTTTTTGTAGACCTCATTCCTAGGGTTTGAAGGTGTTCTACCTGGTAGTCTGGTCAAGCTATATCAAGTTCTCACTTTGATATAGTGTTCTTTTAAGTGCAGTGGATATAAAAAAAAAAGTAGGCAATTCCACGGGAACTTCATCGTCAAATATTTATTCAGGCAAAATTTCCCTCAGAAGTGCAAGTTTGTGCCTTAAACTTGCTGTTTTAAAATGTGTAATAAAAAGCTTTCCAATATTTTAAGCCTATGCTACAAACACAACTATTTTGAAATATTCCTTTGGGAGTCTAATTTTGGTGCAATTATTGGCTGGTCACCAAATTATCACAAAGCAAAATGTTAAGTACCCTGTTCTCATCCTTTATGGCAAAAAGCCTGAGTAAAGGACAATATAACCTGATGCTACTGAACGACTAGCTCTTTGCAAACTATCTTTGCAAAAATCCCGCAAGCTATCTGAGACATCCTAAGAGATGTGGATTATTTTCAAGTCCACTGAAGTTGGTATTAGTTGAAGTCACTGCAGTGAGTTTTTCTATTGCCTATATGTCATAAATTTTAAATGTGATAAAGTGTGTTTAGACAAACTATATCAACCTGGTCAGCTCTTTAAGTACAAGAGATGAGTCAATTTTAAGTCATAGCTGAAAAGATTCCAGCAGTAAAATTGAGAGTTTTGGATCAATATAGGTAAATAAGAGTACAAGAGACTTTTTGAAGAACAGACCTCTCCATGTTAACTTTGTGGACACTAAAGGAATTGGACTGTCAAAATTATTCTGTTTAGCTGTGTCTGCAAAGTCTTCCAGTGTTCAAGAAACTATTTGTTCTCTTTAGGGTAGCTGTGCAAAGCAGCATTGGCTAGCTTTTTTATTTTCATTATATTTGTTTTCTTTATGCTTGGCTGCTCTATACAATGCCATTCCCTATAATATTGAGCAATCTAGCTTGCAATTTTAAAAGCATCATTCACAATAAATAAATGTATCTGTCAGAGCTGAGAAAGAAATACAAATGTGCTGTGTTTTCTATGAAAGAGATATAGAATAGAAAAACTCCCCAAAGTAATTTTCTCCAAGGTCCATCATATACACATATTTAATGGGCTTTTTGACCCAGATGACTATAGTTAAGGGTTGGATTTTTTGTATTTCCAATTCTACACCATGTATATATAGGAAATAAAGTTGCCAGGGCAAAGATATGAAGTTTTCATCAAAATATATGGCATATCTTCCTTGAGTATGCTATTTCCTTTCCTTTTAACTTAACTTCCAAGTCTCCATGACCTAAATCTACTCAGCATGCACACAAAAGTGCACACAAAAGCTCCATGTGCAAAATACAGCAAATTTGGACCTTTGTTCCTCCACAAAAACCATCTTTGGAGAAAAAAAAAGCTGGTATCTGGGGTCCATTATATGTTAAAAACAAGCCTAAATAGAATTTAAGGTGCACTTCACGTACCATTAATTCAAAACTGAATATTACTTTAAAACAACAGTTCTCAGCCTCCTTAGACTTGTTTAAAATGTGATGGTCTGATATGGCCTTCTGACCATCCCTTGCATGGAGTTCATTTTACCTCTAAATGAGCTAGTGTCTTGTTCCATGAAATGGGTAGGTGAGTCCGTACCCTAAATCTCCACATCACAGCAGAATCTAAGAACTGTAGGAAACCATGATGATTCCACTAAGACTCCTTGGGGAAAAAGGTATCTCTGTGTGCCCTCTCCCATTATTTATCTGGATGCCTATTACCATAGTAACTGAGAAAATAGTAATTTACTCTCACAATACCTCTGAAAGTATGTATTCTGAAAGGTTGGGACTGAAAGTATTTCTCTGTTTTATGGAAGGGGACATGAACCACTCCGATGAAAGACCTGAAATAATGATGTTTTTAAGCATATGCTCAACTTTATATTTGAATAGTCTTATTTACATGCTTAATATACAGCACATACTTAAGAGTGTGATGGGATTTCTGGCTACATAATTTCATGTGAGTATCTATTGCTAGGCAGAGAACTCATGAATCTCGATCAAATATCTTAACCCTTTGCATACATAGACAGAAGAAAACAGAGTATAGCTATTTAAGAAGAAAACTTTTTAATAAAACTCTTTTAATCCTCATTCACCAGATTATGGGTAGACAGGTTATCATTTTTATGTCTTCAGTTGATAGCTTGATTGATATTTTAAACCAAGTCTAAAATTATCTGGTGAAGAAAAATGGAGAAAATCTATTACTTAGAGTAATGCCCTCCTGTTGGCAATGTTCACATTACAAGTGCTATGTCTGTACTTTTCATTGTTTCCAGTGTTAGGAACAGCATATGCATCCTGTTCTGTATGTTAACAATGAGGATTTTCTCAAAATCATTCTCTCTTGCACTTTCTCTCTTTTAAGAATTAAATTCTGCAGAATTTTTTTTTAAGTTTCTCTTTTTTAAATAAAACATCAGAGTAAAAGTAAAACCTGCAGGGATTCAAATGTACTTGAAAGGCTACTTTTAAGCATACTTGAATTTAAGCAATCTAAGGGGATTTGGAGAATTAATGAATAGTAGATTTCAGGGTGG
>NW_017729026.1:47538171-47538914 GCF_001723915.1 Gavialis gangeticus | reverse complement strand
AATCTTTAATGGCATTAATCAGCATGAATAGTAGATTTCAGGGTGGGTCAGATAAGGCAGTTTTTTCCTCTCTCTCTCTCCCAATCTCTAAGGCCACCAAAAACAATGTTCCAAGTGTAATTATTTCTAAACTAAACCCCAAATTGTTTAGCTAAAACCAATTTGCTATAAAGGTGCATATCTTGATTCATTAAAGTCTGTGTTAAATTAAGGAAAAGTGTAAAAATGAATAACTATAAAATTAAAGCAATATATTTATTGTTGATTTTGGACGCAGACCTCTACTTCTTTAGGAAAAAGTCACACAGGCAATTAGTGGTACTCAACCTCTCTAGCCACATGGACCAGAGGAGTGGTGGGGCTGATCCATGGGTCAGATCCCTCACGCAGGGTTCATCCACAGGCCTAATATAGTATGGGGTATGACACACGGTCAGTCTGTGGGTAAAATTTGGTACGTCAGCCACACTGTATGGTAGATCTGGCCATGGAACAACTGTGCACTGGTGAGATCTGGTACATGGGGCCATGTCATTCAGATGGTGAAGCTCCTCACAGGTCCAGAAATCTGGCTATGGTAGAGTCATGACAGTTTCAGAGTTTGTAGAGTCAGAAGGGACCTAAGCAGATCATCAAGTCTGACCCCCTGCCTTGGCAGGAAAAAGGACTGGGGTTAAACGATCCCAGCAAGGTGTTCATCTAGCCTTGTCCTAAAGACCCCCAGGGTAGGAGCCAGCACCACT
>NW_017729026.1:47469461-47533171 GCF_001723915.1 Gavialis gangeticus | reverse complement strand
CCCTGACAGTGAAGTAGTGCCTCCTGATGTCTAACCTAAACCTACCCTCTGCTAGCTTGTGACCGTTATTTCTAGTCACTCCCGGTAGCGCTCGGGGGAACAGGGATTCCCCCAATGCCTGCTGGTCCCCTCTGATTAGTTTGTAAACGGCCACTAGATCCCCCCTCAGCCTTCTCTTGTGGAGGCTGAACAGGTTCAGGTCCTGTAGCCTCTCCTTGTAGGGCCTGCTCTGCTGCCCCCTGATCATGCGAGTGGCCCTCCTCTGGACCCTCTCCATGTTGTCCACATCCCTCTTGAAGTGTGGCGCCCAGAACTGGACACAGTACTCCAACTGCGGCCTGACCAGTGTCACATAGAGGGGAAGTATCACATCCTTGGACCTGCTTGAGATGCATCTGTGGATGCATGACAAGGTGTGGTTGGCCTTCTTGACTGCATCCCCACACTGCCGGCCCATGTTCATCTTGGCATCAATGATGACTCCAAGATCCTTTTCTGCCTCTGTACTGATGAGAAGGGAGTTCCCCAGGCTGTAGGTATGCTGCTGTTTCTTCCTTCCCATGTGCATCACCTTGCACTTGTCAGTGTTGAAACCCATCCTGTTCTCATCCGCCCACCCCTGTAACCTGTCTAGATCCAATTGCAGCCTATTCCTTCCTTCTAACATGCCCACATCCCCCCACATCTTGGTGTCATCAGCGAATTTGAACAGGGTGCTTTTTATCCCCTCATCCAAGTCACTGATGAAGATGTTGAACAGTGTTAATTGCTATGGCTCTGGGAGCAATTAATGTTACTATTGCTCCGCCGCCACCTAATTTTTGTATCTGTGGGAGCAGATCTAGCCCACTGGCTGGAAGCTGAGCAGCCCTGCTGTAAATCTATAAACCTCCATTGCACAGAGGACCTCTAAGTAACTTCCACTGATCTTCAGGAGACTCTGATAAAGGATCCCCACAAGATGAACTGAGGTTATTACAGTTGCCTCTCTGTTAGGTACTAACTTGTGTCAGAAGATTCCAGGTTGCCTTCTCATCAGGGAATGAACAGAAAACTAATACCACTGTGTTTGGCTTATATTAGGGAAAGGGTAGGGAGGGAACCTGTCAGACTACACATCAGTACATCTTGGTGACCCCTGCTATGATATTATATAAGTTCATAGGCCTACTCCAGTGATGCTGAAATTCTCTGGCCCTATGGGCTGGATGAAGTGCATGGGGCTGGTCCAAGGGCCAGATCCTATATGCAGGGTCAGTTCGCAATCCTGATCCAACCTGATCCAAGCGGTTGGGGTTAGGCTATGGGTGCAATCCAGTATGTTGGCCTGACCCTACATGCCAGATCTGGCTATGAAATGACCATGCACCAGCACAATCTGGCATACACAGCCGTGTCATTTGGACATCTGGGGCTCACCACAGATATAGAAATTTGATGGTAAGGGAATGGTAGCAGTGTTAAATGACATGTCTCTGCGAGCAATTAACACTGCTACCGCTCCCTTGCTGCCCAATTTCTGGACCTTTGAGGAGTCTCACAGGCCAGATGACATGCTGGATTCACACCATGGGCTGGATTTTGAGCACAGTTAACCTATCCCAATCTTTTCAGTGCTTGGGCCCACACTTACTACTCTAGTTCTGATTGTTATACTACATCTGAACCATTGTATCAGAATATCATACTTCTCCTGATCCCTTTGCAGATCATGACTTCGGGAGTGGCTTGCAATGCTGTGACTTATGCTTACTTCTACTGTAGGAGACATCTCCAATCAGGCTTCACTGTAATAACAGTAAAAAACATGGTCAGGGAGTATAGCAATATATTTTGTTGTCTGCTGAGTATATCAAAATAATAATAATAGGGAAAACAATATTTACTTATTTCCTGAACTATAAAAGTGTCAATGAATTTCAGATGCAAGTGCTGAGAGAGTTACTGGGATTTATTTTTTTTCCTTACTTTAGGACATTTTTATTAAGAGAAATTATTTTACAGGAAAAAAATCTTATTAAAATTCACAGCAACCTGATCTATAAAGTGTTTGCTTTTGCTGGAGAATTTTAGAAGCTGAATTATGGAATATAATAAGCTGTGTTTAAAGAGAGACCTGTTAAGTATAGTAGTTTAGGCCAAAAAAGTGGCCTAGTTTAAAATATTAAAATCAGAAGGGAATTCTACTCTATAATCTAAGTATCATAAATTCCATGACTTTAACACTCTTTCTCCATTTTTAACACTTATCATTTGCATTAGGTATAACAATAAGAAGTCTTTATAACGGATCTCCTATTGACACAACAATATGAAATCTCTGTGGATTGCTTCACAGAGTTAAAAGTTAAATCCTGTTTCACTTTTATTTGCCTAATCCACTGTGCACATGCTGTTTAAATGAAGTTTGGGGTGCTTACACTCAGTTTTGGATTCTATATCTTCCTGAGGTAAAATAGAATTACCCTGTGTGTGTACCTGCTGGAAGAAAAATGGAGCAGAATTTCTGTGCCTTTTAGTTCACTGACTAACTGGTTAAGGTATTAACCAGGGTGTGAGCAGCCCAGGTTCTAGGCCCCTCTAATCCAGAGAAGATTTGAAACTGCATCTTGCTTCCGAGGAAAGTCCTTTGACCACTACACTCATCCATATCTTCTAGAAACTAACCCATGCGTTTTATATTTATTGGATAATATTACTGGAAAAGGTCCTCCCCCCAGCAAAGTTATAATCCCCTGCTAGAGCCCAACCACCCCAACCCTTTGTCCTCACTAAGCTAAACACCTTCTGCCTTTCTCACTTCACCATGGCCCCATATTAGGCCCTTCTCTTTGCCTCCCAATGGGGGCCAGCATCAAGAGGAAGACTGGAAAGGGATATGCCTTGCCTATGGCCTGGTGATGCAAACCACTTTACTGGGAAGCAAAAGACATAGACCCAAGTTCCCTCTGGGTAAGAACCTGGGTCTCCTGCTTTCTGGGGAAGTGCCCTAACCTTAAATTTCCCATTTTAAAAAGGTGGATGGGTTGATTCTCCTCACTCACCTACCAGCTGTTGTTTTTCTGCAACTAGCATATCTGAAACAGTGGAGCTTTGGAATAAAGAGAATATGGTAAAAAAATTTAAGCCAGTCTATCCTGCTCTTTCATCTATTGTTAACACACAAGTAGTACCACACCAAAGTTGCTGTGCTGCTTCAAAACCAAGGTGGGCAACCTTTTAATGTTTCTCAGAGTAAGTGGAGCTTATTGGGAGGGCTTTTTCTCAGTGAGATGTGAAGAACAGACCATAACACTATGGAGAAATTTTGCATCAATTCTGAGTTACTTGTAAGAAGTCCCAAACCTGCATGATGCTATACTCTAACCCAGAGGTAGACAAAATATGGCCAGTGGGCTGGATTCAGCCTGGATTCAGCCTACCAGGCTATTCTATTCAGCCCGCAGGACCCCTTAAAGAATTTAGAAAATGAATATTTATCTGCCCCTGGCTGTCTGTCAAAGATGACAGACAGCCAGGGGCAGTAGGACCCAGGGGAAGCTATGGCAGGACCCAGCAGCAGCAAAGCCCACCCAGTCCCACCCCACCTCCCCAACCAGAAACCCCTGCCTAGCACAGTCGTATGGCCTGGGACCATGAGGCTGTCCGTGCTTGACTGCACCAGAGTGGGAAATTTAGGTAAGAATAGGGGGAGGGGCAAAGGGAGGCAGGGGAAGACTGTGGGCAATTGCCCCAGTCCTTGGGGCTGGGCCAGCTCCTGCTGAGTCCTGTGGTCATGAACATGCAACCAAGAGCCACATGGTGCAGCAGTGGCCAGCAGATGGGTAGGAAAGTGAGGAAAGTGATGGTGGAGGGTGTGGGGGATGTAAGTGAGTGGGTGTGCAGGAGCACAGTGTCCGTGCCAGTGTCCTGGGACCAACACCGGTGGGGCCCAGAGTGGGGCAGCAGGATCACAGTGTGCAGGCTTGCAGGAGTCTATGAAGCTGGGCTGGGCTACACCAGCAGGGAGAGAAGGGAGCTGGCCTGGCTCCATAGAGCCCCTGCTGGCTGGGACCCCACATTCCTACTGCCCCACTCTGAGCCCCACTGGTGCTGGCCCCAGGACAACAGTGTAGGCCCCACACTCCCATCTGGATATCACTATGCTCCTGCACACTTGCTTACTCCCAGTCCCCTCAGCCCCAGTTCCACGGTACTGATGGGGACCAGCGTGCACAACCCTGACCCTGTGCGCCCTATGCTTGCCCATCTGGGCTGAGCAGCAGCAGCGCAGGACAAACTGTTACTCAGCATGGGGGAAGCAGCCCCTCCCTCTCACTGGGACTTCCTGGTGCACCTGCTTTAAGCCCATGCAGGGCTACCCTGCAACTCTACCATGTCACTGCCACCTCTGGGCTGCCCCAGAGGGCAGCAGGGACAGCGCAGAGCAGACACATGGCAGCCCTGGGCAGACTCTGAGCAGCTGCACCAGGAATGCTGGCAGTGGGAGGGGGAGAAGCCATTTTCCCTTCCATGCTGAGTAGCAGTTTCTCTCCCATGCCACTGCAGCTGAGCCTGGGCCTCAGTTCCAGCTCTGGGCTCACCTGTCCAGGCTGAGCAGCAGCAGGGCAGAAATTGGGCTGCCAAATGCAGCAGCAGGGACTGTGGAGCAGCCATCAGGCAGCTCACAGGTGGAAGTGATGGAGCTGCAGGGCAGTCTGGTGCAGCGCAGGCTTTGGGCAACTGTACCAAAAACTGCCCAGCAGTGGGAAGGGGCTGCTTTCCCCCATGCCAAACAGCAGTTTCTGCCCAGCTACTGCTGCTGCTACTGAGCTTGGACAGGTGAGCCCAGATCCTGAATGGGGCGTGCATGGGGCGTGCAGGGTTGCGGCTGTGCATGCTGGTCACTTCCACTACCATTGCATGCCTAGGGGAGGGAGGACACACCAAGGCTAGGTGATGCAGAGCAGGCACAGGGTGTGCTGGGGCTGCACCACTGTTGGCAGGGGCAGGGAGGCACCACACAGCACTTGGGCTCTGGCCTATGGCAGGATGGGAGGGGGTGCTGACCAACTCATGGGGCACATGCAGGGGGCTCCCATGCACACCCCACATACCCTCAGACCCTTCCTGCAAGCCCCATAGACCCACCCTCCCCCATATACAATCACACACCCCACAAATACCACACCCCCACACACACAAATCCACACATCTCCACAAACTCCCCATACCCACCCACCCTCATCCACATACCCACAGCTCCCCACAAATGCCACACACACCCACCCATACCCCACAATAACTCTGCACACCCCACATAATATACAAGAGTAAGACTGTATTTTGAGCTCTTGTGCAATCACTTCCACATATACAGCAGAAACACAAATCAGGACAGTTTAAAAAAAATTAAATTAAAATATGTTATTATGGTTGTTTGAATTTTAGTATATAAATTGTTTTTTTTTCCATTCTAAGATGGCAAACACTCTTCCCCAAAGGAGTACTTCAAGGGGCAAGGGGAGGGACTTCTGGGGGCAAAGGTCAGAAGTTACGGGTGGGACTTCTGGTCCCAAGATGGCAACCAGAGTGTGGGGCACCTGTCAAGGGGCAGGGCTACTCATGTGGTCCTTGACAGTTTACCAAAACTGAGTAAGCAGCCCTGCACCCAAAATAATTGCCTGCCCCTGCTCTAACCCACCAGTATGATGTAGCTGACCAAAAGTTTATAGAGCCACAGAAGACTCTAGTAGTATTAATCACAGATAAACTTCACAGAAAAATCAATGTCTATGGAAAGCATACTTCCACAACCTGATCTGCATCTGGCTCAGCCAGGTGCTGTATAGAGCTGCTTTTGGGCTCTGTCACAAATACTCTGAGGACCATGTAATAAACCCTTTCTGCTGTCATGAAATTTCTTCCTCCCCTTGTACTCTTACTGTTCCACCATGACATGGAGGACAGGGCCCACAGTTGTTGTACAGAGTGACCTGAACCTCTTGGAGTAGTTCCCAACTTAACTCCAAGCCAGTGATTCAGCTCCCATATGGAAATGTGATATTTGCACTTCCAAATGAGATATACCACGCATCTTTACACATTACATAGCATTGGAAATGGTTACATGTTGTGATATGTTAAATCTTCACTTTCCACAGGGGCACTGATAGACCAAAGCATATCGTTCCCGGACTAAGATGCTCTTCTTCCTTAATAAGAAAGAGGGGAGGGATTGGAAGGAAATCTCAGTGCAATCTCAAGTTATTTGTATTTCAGTTATTTGCATTTCATTACAGTGAATAATTGCACTAAATTTAAGGTGGGCTAAGGAGTACAGGTGTAATTAACTAAAAAGTATTAAAATTAAAATAAAAAACAATCAGCAAACAGAAATGAATCAAACATTCATATTCAGGTGGAATTTTGGTAGATCAGATGATTAAAGTTATTTTTTTTCAGTGAAAATCATGCTTCCATCTAATTTCTTTACCATTTTCCTTTTTTTTTTAAATATTAAATGAAATATATGCAGTTCCATATGTTGTTTCATTGGTATATATTCCATTTGTTACTGTCAACAAGGAGCTGATTCTCATTTATAAGATCCCTTTATAGTACCTTGGCACCTTAGAGCTGTTTCAGGGATGCTCTGTTTTTCATTACCTTGGGGAGGGAAAATACCCTGGCATGTTCTGCTTTGCCGTCCTGACTGGGGCTGGATACAGAGCCAATCCAGAGCACTTCAGATAGCTGCATCCCACATGCAGGTTCCTTGTTTATAAAAATGGTCTAAAAGCACTCTAATGTAACTGGGATTTTAAAATATTTGGAAAATAGCTGTCTCAGGTGCCAGCCTGTAAAATCAGAGGGTGTTTTAGGCCCTTCCTACAAGCTACACTGTATAAAGTTCAGTCTTTGGTAGTCACCTTTCCCACCATGCTTTTCTGCCATCTGCTTCTGTAAATTTGGCAGAAACAAGCAGCAGCACTGCTAAAGAGGCTATTTAGCAGCTGGCTTTCACATTCTATAACTTGTTCCCATCCAGCTGGTAAATATTCCTATTACATTTTCTGTTTCTTCTGTCATTGCAGAGGTGACATACCCTTATATTTTGTAAACTCAGACTATTATTACATGCATTTCTAAAGCACTTCTCATCATAGTCACTCCTGTTGAAGAGCCAGTTATTATTCTGTATTGTTTATGCCATATTTGAAAGTGCAGAAGGTGTTCCATAAAGCAAACAGGCAATATTCCTGTCCAAAAAGTTTACACTCTAGAAAGCCTAGACTATAATGGTGAGTTAATTTCTAATCTGTGCTTTCCAAAGGTGCCCTTGTTTGTGCAGTCTGGTAAGTTATTGTATTGATTACACTGGCTGTGTCTTCTGTCCACCAACTGCACAGCAATATCAAGCATATTGTAGCTTTGATTGAAAAGTAAATGATTACAAAATGTGTAGAGATAATATGAAATAACATTTAAAAATTAAATCTTGGTCCTGACATGCCATAGTAACACCATGCTCCTAATCATGAAAGCTTTTTAGATGTTGAATGCTTGTTATCATGACATATTGTATATCTCTCTACTATTAGTCTCCTAGGACTGCCTTCACTTATGGAAACAGGGTAGTTTAAAGCTGTGGATACAACAGCATGTAAAGACAAGATTGCTATCATCATACTCATCCCAAAAATGTATCAAAAGCTTTTATTTATATCTGGAAGGGAAAAAAAACAACCCTCTCAGACACTGGTTTTGTAATTTTTTTCATTTAAACAATGCTAGCATTAACTCATCAAAATACAATCTTTTTGGCAACAATCCACTCACACTTCTGGAAAAAATATAAAATCCTAAAATGCAGGCAGTTTTCATGAGTCTTTTGGGATGATCACAAAGAAGTCCATTACAAGAACTATACCATCTATTGGCTTTATATAAAAAGCTCAATAAAATAATAACGTCCTTCAACAAATGGGAAAGTCAGATTACTTCCTCATATTATCTATATTGACAATTTAGTGTGTCTGCTAGCTTCCCATGTGCTACCTTCTGAACTGAAAATAGTATAGCTGCCTTTGTGTCTCTAATATCTTCAGATACTTTGAGTTTCCCATGAATACTGCATAGTCTGGGTTCATGAAAAGTATCCTTTCCCCATATTTCTAAACATCCCTAAAGAGCTTTGAACCTAATGCCAACATGGATCCACTGTATGTTGGGCCTCAAAACCTCCTTCTGTTTACATGGAAATTGTATTCTAGTAGCATGCTGTGGAGGAGAAGCTGAACACCTGCAATTTTCAGTTCAATCTAGCAATTCATTTAAAGTTAATCTAGATAATTTTAGTATAACAGGGTGGTCTGGCACCATGAGGGAAGCAGACAATCCTGGAGTAGGAACCCAGCTGTGGGTGATTTACCGGCAGTTTAAAAGCCCAAGGGGGGAAAGAACATAGAGTTTGAGCTGGGGAAGGAGCAGTTTGTGGGCAGAGAGCAGATTGAAATCTAACAGAGCTTGCCTATAAGAAGGGCCCCTTTCCTGATGCACGGAGAAAGGCTAAAGGTTTGCTTTATGCATTTATTTGTTTGTTTAGACCAAAGAGTATTGCTTTGTGTTATGAGGACATGTTGAGGGACTCCCAAGGGAGCAAAGCCAGACAATGAAGCTGCTGACTCCCAAGCCAACTTATAGTTTATTGTTTGGGTGGTATGAAGGACTACTAAGGAGGAAAAAGGTGAAAGGATTGCTTCTATTGACTTATACTGAAACAAGAATCAGGGACAAGATATTATGTTATGTATCATAGATGGGGTCAGGCTAGATGCTCATAATGCTCCTTTATAGCCTTGCAACTTATGAACCAGACTTACCAGCTAAATGGCACTGCCATTGTTACTTTTTTTTTAATTGCATGGAAATATAATATTTTTTTCTACCACAGCTTAGTTGACCACAGTTGCTAAGGGAAAGTCTTCTGACATATTTTGTCTGTGTGAATGGAAAGAAAGATTCAGATCATACTCGCAAATTTAAGTAAAACAGATTTAGGAGCTGAAATCCGGGTCCTGAATCTGTGGGATACAGATTTAATCTGCAGTGTGGCTGTTATATCTAGTGTCTTAATTAAAAATCAGGATTAGCATCTGCTTCTGTTTTTGTGTCCAGTAGGCAATTGCAGATGCTGTCTATGGGCCAAGCACACAAGAAGCTATCTCTCTGAGGTCTGAGGATAAAACAACATGTTAAAGACAGCTCCCCTGTGAATGCATGGTAGAAGGAACATTTTCAAGACCTTCTGAACTGGGATTCTAATGTCAAAGATAATACCACTGAAACCATTCTACAACACCCCATTAAGATCTACTTTGAAGATCTATCAACCTTTAAAAACTCTTTAAAAGCCACAGAGCTTGTAAGAACAATAAAGCATGTGGTCCTGATGGAATGCCAGTTGAAATTAAACATGGTGGGGGAAAAAAGCTCTCACCAACTACATGCCACTAGTCTGAAAATACAAAACATGAACAAATGATTAGAGAAATGCCAGAATTTTAACCATATTTAAGAAAGTAGCTAGCTTGTAGCAATTACTGTGGCATTAAACTCTATAGCTGAGAGGATCCTCACCACATTCTCTTCAATAGATTCACTTCTCTCACTCAGAAGATTCTACCCAAGTCCCATCATGGTTTCAGACCACTCAGAGGTATGACAGACACGATCCTTATTGTTAAACAGCTGCAGAAGAAGTACTGTGAGCCACACAGAGATTTTTGCATGGCCTTCACCTGACTAAACCCTTTGAATCAATCAACAGAGAGGCCCTATGGAAGATCCTAATGAGAACTGGATTCCCACCAAAATATGTTACCTTCATCGGACTTCCTCATGATGACATGACAGCAGCTATTCTAAGTAATGGCTCATAACTATAACCCTTCCCCATTAGAACTGGAGTCAAGTAAGTATGTGTGATTGCATCAACACTCTTTTCCTTCTATATTGTAACTATTTTGCATCTTATTGCTGATAGACTGCTATCTGGAGTCAGCATTTAGTATTGCAAGGACAGGAATCTCTCTAACATCATCCAATTACATTCCAAATCCAAGATAACTAACACCTCCATTACTGACCTTCACTATGCTGATATTTATTGTGTGCCCACTCAACTGAAAAGTTCCCAGTCACTTTTGACTGCTTCTGTGAAGCTTGGACTTGCTGTCAACTTCACTAAAACCAAGATACTTTACCAGGCCACCGCAAACTAACCAGCTGCTCCCCAACATATTACCATTAGAAGCAGTCCTTGGAGAACGTTGAGCATTTCCTCTATCTGGGTAGTCACATTTCCCCAAAAATTAAACATAGGTGTTGATATTCCACATTAGATCAAATAAAATCTTCCAGTGCTGCTGTTGAAAGTCTTTGAAATCATGTCTTTTATCATAACATCAGGACCCAAACCAAACTTCATGTCTCCCAGTCTTTTGTCATCATTATCCTGTTGTATGGGTATAAAACCTGGACAACATATTGGAAACACCTGAAAGCCTTAAGATATTACCATTAGCAATGTCTTTAGAAAGCCCTCCATATCAACAGAAGGGACAGAATGCCACCAGCATTGAAAACATGTTGATACAGTGCCAGCTCCATTGGACAGGACATATGCAACCTTCCTAAAACATGTCCTATGCTCCCAGCTCACCAATGGTAACCTATCAGGAGATGGGCCAAAGAAGATATTCAAGGACACTTTAAAGGCCAGTCTGACATCAGTACCAGGCATGGGTGACTGGTGCCACCTTAGTTGGGCGGGGAGGGGCACATGCCCCCGCAGTGACGAGTCAGTGACCAGGGGGACAAGGGGGGAACTGGTCATCCCCAATGACACTGTAATGTATGACAAGGCATTGATTATCTTAAACAAAGTTACTTAATTATGGAGGCAGATGAGAGGGTCAAAGAAAGAGCTGTGACCTGATATCACCAGGATCCACTCCTTCCTTCTGGAATTTTTGCCAGGTATTCAGCTGAACTTGCAGATCTTAGATCAGCCTCTTCAGTCATCTCTGGACTCACCAATAACTTCCCAATTTACTGGAACACTGTCATCTGCATATTGAGGGACTGCTGATGATGTCAGTAGCAGAGAGGTTTAGGAGTTTAATATTGCTATAGAGGCCACCCTTGATTGACCCCACTGTAAATGAGTACTTTCTCCATAGTGGCTTGACAAGGTATTAACTGCATCCATCTTCCATGATGTTGGCTGTCGAGACTGATACGTCTTTACCATTCTAACCTATTAAATCACTGGACTCCAAAAGTTTTGACCTTTTTTGTGTGTTTTCTATTGTTTATAAACTAACTTTTGCTGGAATTGGGGAGGGGATGCTTGTGTAAACTCAGTTGTGATGTCTGAGACAAGCTTATAAGAGTATCCTTTTTTCCAAACAAGCTGATGGAAAAAGCAGAGAGAACAAGTTACCTATTAGAGTTCAGTCAGGTCTCTGAGCAGAGGTACAAAGGAAGGAGAGATGGTCCTAACTCCATCCCTTCTTATTTCCTGAAAAAGATTTGTACAAATTCTGAGAATCTAAACCACAGGGAAACAGTCACTGAGTCTAGAGAAGTCTGAAAAGAAAAAGGAAACAACACAATAATCACCAAAAGTAAACCCAGGATACACTTACCTTATTAAATTTAGGTGGAACTTGGAGTATAGGGATTACGGTACAAAATCAAAATAGAGGGTAAATTACACTGTGAAAACAGTTAAGGAGGACAGACAAGGATTAAATCCACCCTTGTTTGCCCATACAGTACATCTTCTGAGACAAGTCATGTATAAACTTAATCTGAACATGCCACATAGGAAAAGATACTTTGCAAGGTACAAGGTCAAAAAAATTATTAACACGATAAAGCTTACAAAAATGTTCATTTGTATTTCCCTCTTCCTTTACTCCTACTTTATTTTTAAATTTCATTTTATATTAATCCAACCTGCCAAGGAGATGCTCTACTGTGGTTTTATTTTTTCTCTTCTTTAGAATTCAAGACACCGTTAAGTGTACCATAGATATTTCCTCAGGTAATTTTGGGACTACTTAAACTCATTTCTGCCTAGTCCAACCTAATGAAAGCAAAAAGCAAGCTTGAAATTTCTCTCAAATTTACTACTTTGTGCTTTTTAGATTTCTTTGAACAAAATATTTATTCAAGTATTTGAAATTACCTGCAGCCAGAGAAAAGGAACAGAAAGGAAGGGAAAATATATGATCTTTCTGGTTTTTAACAGGGAGTAACTAGTGATACCTTCCATTGTATGAATAGGAGCGGTAAGTTTGTGCACCACTTTATGAGTCTTTTATAAGTTGTCTGCCCCGCTGACTTTGCATGTGGCATTCTGAATTCCCACAAAGCTGTGCACTGAATCATGTTTAAGTCTTAGCCTATGCAATGACAGGCAGTCGCAGCCGGATTGGTGCAGGTGACGTTTAGTGGCAGAAGTCTCTACTGAGCTTTGTGTTGTTTATTACAGAATTGCCACCAAAGAACAGACTTGTGTATAAAGAATGAAGATGATAATATATAATTAATTTGCTCTCTAATTAAATGGTAACTAAGTATGTTGTCACATTTCAATTAGGAGCATGGAAAATAATTAATTATCATCTAAATACTTAATGCGTGCATGCCAATTAACATTCAACTTTCTTAATTTAAAAATGGTACTGGACCTGATTTGATTTTAAGTTCAAACCATTTTACACTCATGTAACTCAATTTATTTTAATACAGGTTTTTTCTCGTTTACACAGCTGTAAGTCAGAACATAATTTAGACCAGTTGTGTCTAATTTTGCACTCATGTAAACCATTTTATTTCAATGTAATAATTCTGTCTTAAAAGAGTTTCTTTGTTGTTATAAGACCATTTCAACAAAGAAGTTATGAAGTAAAATCCTGTTAAATGTAATTTTTCTGGCATTCAATTTCCATATTAAACTGTGTGACTAGACATATAATTAACATATCTCAAGTTTCTGGGGTAAATGTAGTCTTGGCATCAAAGGTTGCAAGCGTACTGAATTTTCTGGGATTAAATGTAATGATCATAGAATACTAGGGTTGGAAGGGACCTGTGGAGGTCATCTGATCCAACCTGGCGGTCATCTGATCCAACCCCCTGCTCAAGAGAAAATTGTTCCTGACTAAATTATCCCAGTCAAGAGTCTGTTTAATCTGCTCTTAAAAATCTCCAAAGAATGGAGCTTTCACAATCTCCATGGGCAGTGTGTTAAGCAGCCCCATAATGAGAGAGTTATTCCTAATATCCAACCTAAATTTTCATTTCTGCAACTTTAAACTATTGCTCCTAGTCCTGTGTTCTGCACTGACAGAAAACAGTCTACCTCCATTCTTTTGATAACCACTGTTCAGGTGGTTATAAATACTCCCTGCCTCCCAACCAATCTTCTTTTCTCCAGATTAAACAATTCTATGTGTTTCTGCCTTTCCTCATAAGCCTGTTCCTGCATTTCTTACCTGCCGGTGCCAACCCCAACCACAATCTGATCTCCTTACAAAAATTAATTTGAAAATATTTCCATAAAATGTAGTTACCTAATCTCCAACTTTATGTGACCGTTACGCATAAAGAGTTTCTTCAAAACAATTCTTAACTCTAAAATTCTTCAGAAGTGAAAACTTTATATTGCTGTAGTAATAGAGGCTTTTGATTTAAAACAGACTGGTAGGCTGAGGAAATGATCCTGATGTTGAATTATAGATGTAGGGGAACAATTTTGAACCGGGTTGTATAAAGATAGGCATCCAAATGAAAATTTAGGCATATACAGAGAAAAGTCTTTATTGTTCAGAAGTTATGTGTAGCTGACAAAACAGTCAGTGGGAGCTCCAAGTGCTGTGTGCTTCAGTATATGTAAGCATTTCATTGTGGATTCTCAGTTCTGAAAATTATGGGCATTATTTCCTCCATGAAATAATGTTATATTGCTACAAATGGTGGCTCTAAGTAAAAGAAGATGAAAATGTGAGTGAAGATCAGTGGGAATCCCTCTCTCCACTCCTCCCCCTACAAACTGTTAAAAACACAAAGGTATAACAGTTTTGATTTGAGCTAATCAACTTCAGGAATACATACCTGAATCATCGCACAAATGCCAGCATCCTTGCTGAAGCCAATGTTACCAGCATTAAGTTGGTGATCTTCACGCACCAACTTCACTGGACTGGACATGGTATGTGGATGCCTGACTCTCTTGACTCCCAAAACAAGTGCTCTGCTACCACCTTATTAAGGGCCTGAGATCTCATGGTGGCCAGAGGAACTGCTGCAAGGACACACTGAAGTCATAACTCAAGAAAACAGATGCTGACATCAACAGCTGGGAGAAGCTGGCTGTCAGCCAACTCTAAGAGTGCCACAACCTCAACCAAGTGGCAGTCTATTCCAAGGTAAAGTATCTTGCCCACAAAACAGAGAAGAGAGAATGGAGGAAAGAAAAGGAGAGAAACCCTAACCTAAAGCCTACTTGCTCCTGCAGGAAGATCTGCAGCTTCTGCAGATGGGTCTGTGACTCAAGGATTGGACTCTTAAATCACCTCAAGACCCATAAATGAGCTGTGGTAGAGATTATCCTCGAATTGAGAGATTTTCAGTGATGACTTACCTGAAATCTTACACACATGATCTTTTAAGTGCTGAGGATAGACAAACATACCTACTTCCCATTAACTCTGTCAGAATTTACAGCTTTACAGATCTACCATCAAAACAATTATAAAAAGAGTGTCTATGTGAACAAGAGGGGTAAGCATTTATCCCAGTGTATGAAGTCTAACAGTATGAATTATACTTGCTATCTTAATTAAAGAATAGTCCTAACCATAGTGGTAAACAGACCAAGTATTTAATACATTTTTACACTTCAGCTTAGCAAAATGGCACATATGTTCCTGCCTTTTGTAGTCATTTAACATTGACCAGGGTTATACACATTATAACTGCTATGAAACTAATGTAATTATATCAAAACTTTAGTGAAGCCACAGTAAATATGTTTAGACGATAATTTGAATGTCAGTTTGTTTGCACATTATGCACTGTTGGACCCTCCATTTGTGCCCTTTTAATTCACTATAGAAAATCCTCTATGTTTAAGAGTAGATGAATGCATCTGGGATTTCTCTTGATATTGTACATGTCTTATGTCCCAGTGCAAACTACTGAACAGTGTAGCACAAAACATAACCCATTATGCTTGACTGCCTGAACAAGGTTGCCTTTAACTTTTCATTGCATGACTAGTTGAAGTCTGCAAATTATAACTTGCAACAAATGGCTCTGAGGGAATAAAATTTCTACAGCAGCAATGTAGTTAAATTTATAGCTGTAAAGCAATTAGTGTCACTGAGCTACCTGCCCGACAGAGCTCATGCATCAACCTGGTGGTGTGCCGTGGCCAAAGTTGGTACAATAGGAGTCATGAGTCCTTTAATGTGTAAGAAGAAAGGACAGATGGGCATTATTCTGGTCTCAGGATTAAAATAAGAAGTTCAGATTTTCAAGAATTTTAAAATAGGAGGGAGGTGATTCCATATCTGCCTCCTGTGAAGTTCTTGCATGTTCTTTTGATGTGCTTGGTGCCAGCTGATATCAGAGACTGAATACTGAATCAGTGGTTTGTCACATTATGGCAACTTCTACACTCCAAATACTTATTTAATTCATGTTTTAAACATGAATCTATCTCTATCTCCTTGTCAGTTCTTTATTGAGGACGCTAGATGCCATTAGGTCTCTGTAGTACTTAGAGGCTCTCTACATCTCATTACAAAATAAATACAGCCTCTTCTGGATGGCCAGGTAGGTTTATAAGGAACAGAATTTTCAAAAGGAGAGCAAGGTGATTAGATACTTTTAAAATCCCCCTGAAGCCCTATTTAAAAAACAAAACAAAACAAAAAAACCTTGCACTTGGACTAGAGAGAGTACTAAATGAAAAGACTGTTGAATACACTACAGGACCAAGTAAAATAGTTCAATTAAAAAGATTTATAAAAATACTAATGATAACTCAGATGTATCTATGTAGGACCTTTCAGTTTCCCAGAATAATTAGAACATGAAGGTGGTCAGGATAGGTGAGAGCCAGGAAAATATTACTAGGGAAAAACAATTAAAAGGCCTTGGTGAGCAACTGTTCACCACGGCACTGGAGGAGAAAACCAGGAGTAATGGCCACAAACTCCTGGAAGACTGATTCACATTGGCAACTGGTGCCACCTTAGTTGGGGGGGCATTTGCCCCACCTGTGACAAGTCCCACCAATTTGTGTGGGGGGGGTCCCCTGTGGATGATCATAACTGGCCATGGGGGAAATCCCCTCACAGCTAATCTCACTGCCCGGGGGTGGGGGGGTGTCCCCCCATGGCCAATCCCATGATGGCCAATCTCTGCAGCCAGTCACTGCAGCTGCTTCCCCTATGTGTCACCACTGTCAATTCAAGCTTAATATTAGGAAAAACTTCTTCACAGTCAGGGTGTCAAGACTGTGGAATAAGCTCCCTCCAGAGGTGGTGCAATTGCCTACCCTGGAAATCTTCAAGAGGAGACTGGACAGTCACCTTGCTGGGGTCACCTGAACCCAGTTGTCTGTCTTGCTTGGTACAGGGGGCTGGACCCAATGCTTTTCTGAGGACCCTTCCGTCCTTACAATCCTTCTCAGTTCATTAAGACTTAATTATAAACGTGATTAATTTTTTTTTCTGTTCTTATGAGTCTTGCTTAGTGTTCAGTTGTCCTTACGGATTTCTTGGTGTTTACTTGCAATACTTAGTATGTAGGCAGTATGCATCCTGGCCTGGTCATGGTATGGTCATTCATGCATAAGATGGCAAGAGGTTGGAAGGCTCTAGAATATCTAATCTTCTGACCTGGATGACACTATGACCTACTTGGGAAATTTGAGCATGTACAGTTTGGACCTAATTATGTAACCAAAGAGCAGGAACATCATGCTAATGCGGGAGCAGGCAATTATTTTAGGCGGAGGGCCGCTTACTGAGTTTTGGCAAATCATCAAGGGCTTCATGACAGGTAGCCAGGGGTGGATAAATATTAATTTTCTAAATTTTTTAGGGGCCTTGTAGGCCAGACAGAATGGCCTGGCAGGCAGCATCCAGCCTGCGGGCTGCATTTTGCCCACCCGCATGCTAATGAGTTATGAAATGGTGATAAATATGAGTGGTCCATGAAAGAAAAGATACTGTTGATTGACATTGATTGAGAGGTACAAGCAGTGATTGGACCCAGGTGTGATTGACAGGTGGCATGAGCTAGCCACTACAAAACCAGCATGAGGCAGTACCTCAGCGTGTGACTGGAATTATGCTTGACTGAGTGTATGTGACTGAGAGTTTTGTCTGCTTCGTGACTAGGAATCTGTGACAGTCATGACTGTGTGTGGTGCAAAGTTTGTCTGAGCACATTGAGAGTGAGGGGTACCTGTCTGAGAGACCGAGGAGACTGGTAGTTGAAGGGATAGAGTGTAATGTGTGGGAAGCGACCTACCAGGGTTCACTCCATTTGTGGACTCACCTGAACTTACCTGCTTCATCCTTGACAAGAGGGTAAATCAACACCCACTGTCTTCTGAGGTGCTGAATACTCACTGAGAGTGGAAGAAAAGCTAGAAAACCTCAGGGTATTAGAAGTTTTGCAGCAGGCCAGGTCTTAGGGTGCTCTTGGCTGCCACCTAGGTCTGGGACAGATATTGCATAAACCGGTTTGAGCCAAATCAGTTAAGTCTGATACTACATTAAACCAGTTTTATCTTAAACTGGTTTCAGCCATTTTGAAACTGGTTTATGTGCACTGAATGTCTGTTCTGTTACAGGCTTAAATCAGTTTCTGATCACTTAAACCAGTTTATGTGTAATGTCTGTCCCTAGCCCTAATGGTGACAGGCTGGTGCTGATATATTCTGTACATACTGTACATAGTGCTTTATTGACTGGTTCACTGTTGTTATTGTGTGGATTCATTGTTCTGTTTTGATAGTGATTTTTACAATATACACTCCTGTTAACTTTGTGTGGAGTTTTCACTGGTGTCTTGCACCTCTGGATGGGGTCAGGCTGCAGGCCAATCTGCAGAGGGAATTAACCCTTTTGGAGCCTTGAATGAAAAAGATACCTGGTGGGATCTAGCGGCCTACCAAACCTCTGTACATATAATAAGGTTTCCCCTGCTAGGCTTGTCTTCAAGTACTTACCCCCCAGACAACAGATTTATTTATGGAAGTTTGATGTTTCTTCTTTTGTTCTTTTTTTCTTAACTGATCATTTCTCCTAGAAACTCTCTAATCTTGCATGCAGGATATTATTAACACATTTTCATGTAAACGTTTTTCAATGTGCATGGTAAATCTTCATTTCCTAACTGATTCCTTTCATAAAGTTGGAAAAAATAAATGAAGGCAGGAGGTTAATTTCCACCTCAAGAGAAGCAGCATGATTTTTTTCACACCCCTGCCAGGAGTAATTATAAGCACACTTAATTCTTAGATGTTCAGCTCTTTGAACTGTTATTCAGTCTATAAGGTTGATGCTCAGAGGGGTGAAAAAAATCAATAAACAACATTTTACAGAGATTTAAAACTTGTTATTTGCTCACTATTTTTATGACCTTGTCAGTAATGTCCCCTAGAATAAAGATAAAATTGTCCTGTCACAAGAGACAGAACATTTCTGGAAAAAAACCAAAAAGATCTGATTTTACTCAACTTTATGGTTGCTAACAAACCATGAGGTTTAAGGATATATTTAATGGCACAGTTCATCATTTTATCAGCATGATCTGTTACATCTGTTTAACTCATAATCTGTAACTGTTCCTGTATCTGCATAATCTGTTTCTCTGACATAACAAGTTCAACTGAAAGATAATATAATATAACTATGGTTCTATAGTTGTAAGGCGAGGCAGAGTGGAGGGTTAAAGTTCCTCAAATCATCCCCTTAGCCTTGCATGCCTACATAAAGCCTACGTACAATCTGGCTTTCAACACACATACCAACTTCTCAAACTAAGCTAATTTTTGGCTCATTTTACTACACTAATTGGGGTCCACTTGGCACACTAGCCACTAACCACATCATCTTGTAATGCATTTCCCTTCATGTCTCTAAAGCAGTAATTGGATAGAGTCACCCCCCAACCATGTACTCACACTTCCTTCATTTATATGCAGCAGTTAGCTAAGCCACTCCTCTCTCTCTCTCTCTCTCTCTCTCTCTTTCTCTCTCTTAGTCTTTGTGTTGCATCAAGGCTATTTAAAAAAAATTAAAATGGATTATAATTTTAAATTTGAAGGTACCTAACACTATTTTACCCACTGCAGTGGAACCCTGCTGGCATAAATCCAAAGGACTCTACTACTAAACAATACATGTGCAACCTTCAATAAACAGATATCTCCAGCATTACGAAACATCTCTCTCATGATATGGAGAATATATAAGAAACTCCCAAAGACAACACTGGGAAAGTGGCATTAACAAACCTTTTCAAAAGAAATTAGTCTTGGATAGGATACTTTTCCCCTACTTCTTCCCTTATGTGAACTGCTCATCTGAGAGATTATTCTGGCCTACTAAGTATACTTAAAAAATTGTACCATACTTATTGTTATATCTGCATATGCAAACAAATATTAACAGTAAGAATTTGTTTCTCTGTTACCAGGAGGATGAAGATAGAGCAGTCAAGGCATATTGCTGCAGTGCCAAATATGAGGTCAAGCTTTGCTCTGGACTTACACTTGAAGGATGCCCCAAGATAACCAGTGGAAAAGGGGTTCTGGGTCATTCAGACTAGGGAATCCAAAAGCAGCTAAATGTAATTCTAGCCATATCTTTCTTTGTATGATGTCCACAGCAGAACCTGGAATGCCTTCATCACACTGGCTGAATATGCTCTTAGGCTTGGGAGAATTATGTTAAGTTTGATTCTCTTCCAAAATATCTTCCTACCATTGCCCCTATTAGCAAAAGCCAGATAAAACATTGTGTCCTAATGAATGAAAAAGAAAGCCCCTAGCTTATTACCACCAAAAAAAGTGAACCACAGCATCAACAATCCTCAAAGATTGCTTTCCTGAAGGTTGGTTTAGAATTCATACTTGTTTCTCAGATTGATCATGAAAGCCAATCACAATAGTGAAATTAGGCCACTTTTGTTTTGTGTTTCTCGTGTTCAAAAGGCTGTGAGAAGTTATTACAATTAAGTCTGAAAATTATGCTACATATTTTCATACTAGTGAATTAGCCAACCACTTCATTTAAAAAAAAAAGTTGGCTGTCAGATATTTTTAAGAGCACCTTTTCAGTGAAGTGCTGGCTGCCACTATCCAATTATCTGGTCTCCTGGTTACCTACCTGATCTATAAAATAAAAGCAAACCACATATCTGCAGATTTATCTGTTTTAGACCTGCAGATTTTATACTGAGAAGATTCACCAAATTTTCTGAAACAATGAAAATACCAAAGCCCTCCTTGTGGTTTGGAGCTGAAAAATCAGACAAATCTGAATAGTTACTGTCTGATTATTTTTAGTACTCCTGTTTTTTACAGGTAAGTGCTGTCCACCTGCCATCTCACTTTTACCGTTAAAATCACTGCTCTGTTCTCTCTCTTTTCCATCTTCAGCAATAAGCAAGCAATTAATCAAATCCCAGAGGACAGTTTTACACAATCCCTCTTATTTGCTTGCATCTAGAGTACAATTATAGATCTTTCCTATCCTGTTATTTTTCTCTTGCCCTGTGTTACTCACATATGTTCAGGGACAGAGGCTGTTGTCAGGAAGATGCTGTAGCAAAGTCTACATCTGTCCTCCAGAGCACTAGTGCTCTCACTCTCTTTGTTATGACTCTTCTAGTTGATAGTTCTTATTTACTTTTGTAGCCCCTCCACCAGCAGTTATTTGCAGTAACAAGAGTGAGGATCAAATATCTAGGATCTGTCTTAAAAATTCATTAACACCATAAACCTGAGCCTTCAGCCAGGAACCTAGGAAAATGTAACACTTCCATTAGGGGCACATAACAGGCCATGCCTACCTGCAATAACAGAGTCCGTGCATAGAACAGGCAAATGTTATTAAAGGAAAGCACAATAAATCAATTTTACATTTATATGACTAGTAAGTAAAACACGTGCCTCTGCAATATCTTTGGTGTAGTTCTTTGCCTTAATTTCCCCGCTGGCCAATGGAATAGGCCAATGGTCCCTACACGTGCCTTTCTTTTATACCTAAGTGATGGGTTATTGTCATTTGTTAACGAAGTCCAAGCCCATTTCCAGCCTTTAGAAAAATACTGCCTGGCCCAGTTTTCAGGTTTATGTATCTCTATACTGTTACCAATCCAGTGTTAAGTAACCACCCAACTATTGTACCCTTATCTCTTTAAGTGCTGGATAAATGAAGAAGAAATATAGGCTTCACAGGAACGTAGTTATCTCTGTTACTATCTTCTACAGCTTCCTTATAATACCCTGTGGTGGATATTACTGGTAAAGTCTCCTAATGTGCCACTGACAAGAAAAACAAATAGTTCCAATATTCAAACTTTGTGCTGGATCCTGTAATAGCAGGCGTTACAGGTCCTGCACCTGGGGGTGTTGAGAGAGCTGGCTGATGTGATTGCAAAGCCACTGGCCATCAACTTTGAAAGCTCATAGGGATCAGGAGAGGTCCCAGATGGTTGGAAAAGAGCCAACATAGTGCCCATATTTCAGAAAGGCAAAAAAGGAGGATTCAGGGAACTACAGACCAGTCAGCCTCACCTCAGTTTCTGGAAAAAAATCATAGAGCAGATTCTCAAGGAATCTATTTCTAAGCACTTGGAGAAGAAGGTGATTAGAAATAGTCAGCATGGATTCACCAAGGGCAAGTCATGCCTGACCAACCTGATTGCCTTCTATGATGAGATGACTGGCTCTGTGGATGCGGGGAGAGCAGCCAGTCAGCCAGTTACCAGCTACAGGTGTTTGAATTTCTTTTACTTGTTGCATCATGCTCACAGGCAAGAATACATTTTATGCATTTTTTAATTAAAAATTAAATTAAGCATATGGGTTGTAGTTTTTTGTCAAATGCAGAACTACAGTAAAATCTCTGTTATCAGGCATGATGGGAATGGGGGGTGCCAGGTATCTAAAAAAGCCAGTTACCTGAGGCACGTGGGTTCCTGGATGGATGTGGAGTGGGGGGAGGTAGCCACAGTGGCCACACATGGAGCGGGGAGTGGGAGGGGTAGCAGCAGCCATACATGGAGCAGCAGCAGCACAAGGTGGTAGGTGGTGGCAGTGGTTACTGTGTGCAAGCTTCCCACTCCCCCTCTGCCTCCCCCCCGCGTCCAGCTGGCCGGTCAGAAATTCTGGTTAGTAAAGTGTTTTGAATAGTAGAATGCCAGATAACAGGGATTTTACTGTATTTGAAAATGATTTGGCATGCTGGCAACTATTGTGTTTGTACCCATCCAGTAATTAATTGGTAGTTTTCTAATGTTGCATACTATAAATGTAAACAAAGTAAAAATGAGTTAATGGATGGCATGTACAATGTACAATTACTTTAATGATGTAACTGATCAGTTCACAGTTTCTCTGCGTTAAAACAAATATCTTCTCAAGCACTACTTTGTTTAATGTTAAATCGACCACCCATGTGTCTGTTCTCTCTCTTAGTCACAGATTAAGAAGTTGCTGAAATAGGGACAGACAAAGAGTCTGAGAAAGAACTGGAAGTAAAAGCACTTACTTACATTAACTCTGGTTATTTTAGTTGTAGAACATTAACTAATGTAATTTTTTTGAGATGCAATCAAATGTATCATATGAAAAAATAACATATGCTTAACATATGCAGATTTATAACATCGTTGAGTTCATATAAAGTAAAATACACTCTTTCTTCCCAGATTTTTGAAGACCTCTACATCCCGATTAGATTCAAATAAATCTAGCATGTGCCCTTTTATGTACTCATTTTATCATAGGAAAAAAATCCCATGTTATTAGCTATATTATAGATGTCAAGTGCATATAAAATGTTATCTGTGTATATTGAAGTAAACTGAAAGATGCCTAGTAACTTTAATGGCTTGGATTGGGTCCCTAGCACTTAAAGATCTTTGTTACAGTGCACACTTTAATGACATCATCATTCAGTTCTATTTGAAAGTCACAGTAAAGTTAAAGAGCAAAACTTTCAGGTTTCTGTACCTCATCATAGTAACAATGTCTCCTACTGGTACTGTTACATACCTGGGCATATGATAAACTATCTTTCACTTTAAAATAAGCCAGAAAATGTTATTTATAATGAACATAATATGCATGGTATAAAAAAACTTTATCATCCTCAGTTTTGTATAAGCAAATTGCTTATGAGAAATGAAGCCATAATTAAGTTGTACAGCTCATAGATTCTGATACTTTAAGGCCAGAAACAACTGCTATTATCATCAAGTATGACCTCCCACATAAAAGCACATAAAATTTCCCCATGGTGTTTCTTTATCAAGTAGGAAACACATCCAGCCTTCACTGAAAGCTTGCAAGTGATGGCAAATTTCACACTTCCTTAACTAAAAGGTTCCAGTGGTTAATTACCCTCACAGTAAAAAAGAAAAAGAAAAGAATGTTTCTTATTTCTAGTCTAAATTTGTGTGGGATCAATTTCCCACCATTTACTCTCATTGTGATTTTTTTAATTTTAAATTCAAGCTACAAGCAGAAACCTTATTTTTATACTGCCTTTTTTAGACTGTCATCAGATCACTTCAAAACCTTCAAAAGGAAGGCATTCCAGACCTTGAAACATGCTGATAGCTCTTTCCAATTTGTTTAGGACAGGAGTAGTCAACCTACAACACTCATGCCACAAGTGGCACAGACAGCCCCTGGCAGATTGAAGGAAATATGCTATGAAAGTGTCAAACAACATGAAGCAGAAAGAAGAGCAGCAGATTTGGTAGGGAACAGAAAGCAGAGCAGGGTGGCATTCAGAGAGGGTTAATCTATGACATTCCTGCCGAAAAGGTTGGCCCCACTAGAAACTTTTATATGTAAGACTTCTTAAAATATATACACATATCAAATGAGTACCAGTAAAACTTTGTTGTATTTTATGGGCTAAATATAATTTAACATAGAAGCTACTTTATTTAAAGAACAAAATTCTCAGTACTATTTAATTCTTATAACCCATAGCCTGATAAACTAAGCTCTATCAGTATTATGAGACCAACTGAACAGATACTGAAAAAAGAGAAAAACCTATACAGAATATTAAAATCTCTTCCTTTTCTTAATAATAATCATGCCAATATCTTTAGATCTGCATGTTCTAACTGCAAATGCATTGCCCCACTAGAAAAAGACTGCTAGTTTTCCAGTGGGGTTCTAATGATGTAAGTATCTGTTTTTAGTGGATTAAAAGCTCTTGGACCTTTTACTTAGTACCATGTACACCAGCCTGAAGTCCAAGCCATCTTGTAACACTGGAGAAGAAGAGAATAGGAAATATCACATTTCTCTCTCTCTGTGTGTGTGTGTGTGTGTGTGTGTGTGTGTGTGTGTGATAGAAAGAGAGAGAGATGATTGAAACTTCTCATTAGAATGGTATGTTAGAAGCCTTAACAGAGAGATTGGGTGGAAAATGACCCACTTCATATACATGATATATATAAATTATCACACAGGTCTGTAGTGTAGCACATGCATGTTAACACTACATATGTATATACAGAAAATGCATATTGCAATATGCACAGCAGTGGACATGTCTACACAAGACACTGACCATGCAGTAGTTGAATAATACTGCACAGGTACTGTGTCACAGCATGGACAAACTGACCTTTCAGACTAATTGCTACTGTAAAGAGTTATTAGGCTACTACACAGTTGCATCACTTAAAATACATTTGCTGGTGCTACTGTGCAATAACTCAAGTTATTGTGCATTTATTTATTTCTTGCTTATACAAGTACTAAATAAATGTGTAGTAACTACTGAGCAGTAGCATCTCATGCAGACATGCCCAGCATTAATCAATTTCCCTGAATTAGAAAGGCCTTTCTAAAGGACTGTATAGTTGCTCACTTAATTATCCTGTCCTTGTAAGGCTGGTTGGCACTGGGTTTACGCACCTTCTTCTGGGTGTACCTAAACCCTCAGACTGATCACAACTTTTCCATTCAATAGTGGGTGCATTTTACTGATACACAGTGATAGCAGATAAGAATAATGCAGGCAAGGCAAACAAAATCCTCCCCCCCCTCCCCAAGTTCTATATTTACCAGTCCTAGGGTTGTCACAGAACGAAGGTATGCCTGGCCAGTATGCAAGCTTCACCCTGTGGTTCTTTCTTGAATGTCAGATGTCAGCAGCCTGGAGGTTGAGGGCCACGGCCCACCCTCCCCCTACAGATGGGTGGGTAAAATGAGTTGGTGGTATGCCCTCTGTCCATGGTAGCCTCAGGTTCCCCTCCTGGGGACCCTTTGCTGCTCTGAAATGCCTCCTTTTTATCCTTTCTCCCCTCTGATGACTTGTCATTCCTGGGCATCATCAATTGGTTTTCCTGTGGTCATCATACTGTCCACGTTCTGTTCTGTCAGCATATTCCTTTGTTTCAACAAACCCATCACATGCATTCATCTTAATCTGGGCATTTACTGGTCTCCTAATTTGGTCTGTCCACCAAATCTGGAAATCACATGGGCTCTGCACTTGGTCACTGTGACCTGGCCAATGCAGCAGAGTCCCTTATTTCATGTTATGGAACAGTGTGGTACATGACTTCAGTTTCCCAGCCTGTGTGTCTGCTGGCTTCAGACACAGTGTGCCTTGAAATTGTGTCAAAAACAGGCTTTTAGACACCAATTAACCCTTGCCATTCCCCATGCCCATTATTCTAATGCATATCTACTTTACCTACAAGCCAATTCCCAAAAGCAAACATCTAAATATCATTTTGTAGCCATCAAGGCACAGGGTTTCTAACTATTATTATTATTATTTGAGCTCTAATAAAAGACTTAATTTTGTGGGAAAGAGCATTTGATACACAGGAAAACTGGCAGATCTGATGCACAGTATATGATTTTTAACTCCATTTGGATTTTGCTGGTAGGGAACTTAAGCAAAATGGATTTGGAGGACTGATAAGAAAAAAGAAAATGTGAATCATTTTGATGCACTGTCATTTTCAGAAAGCAAACTTCCTATCATCCTGGCACTGATGTGTTTAGAGGATACATGCTTTCCTATTCAGCATTAGGATTTCTGTGAATTGTACTTCCTGAATAAATTAGTGTTTAAGGTTCATACATTCTGAGATTTGACATTTTGACATCTTCCCCTAAAAAGAATATTATACTAATGTGCAATTCTGAAATGGGCATGCTAACTTTTTGACCAACTACTTTTCCTCCTAAATCACCTGGTTAACAGAAACAAAATGCATTTTAGCACAGCAAATTCAAGATAAGACACCTGGGAACCAAGTATGCTTATTATATCTACAGACGAAAGAAACTGTTCTGGAAAGGAATAGCTCAGAACCTGATTCATAGGGGTCATTGTAGCTAATTGCCTCAACACAAACAGTGCAATGGGCTGGCAAGTCATTGGATTTTTAAAACAGTAAAAATAAAGAAAAATCTTGCCTCCATGCTCAACTTTAGTAGGACTATTACTGGAGTACTGAGTCCTGTTCATCTGCTTGAGCTTCCAGCAGCATGCAGCAATACTGCATGTATGGTAGAACACAAACATGATCAAAGAGCAGAAATACAAGCCTGAGGGTGAAAGACGTATGGAGTTATATGAACTTGAATATAAGGCTTAAAGACAATTTGATCACTGGGTATAGGTACCTAGACATAGAAAAGATATCTGATAGTGGGGACTCTAAACCTTGCTGAAGAAGGCATAACAAGATGCAGTGATTACAAAAGAGTAGTTCCTAACATCTACGTTCATGTTGGACAATTTCAACCTTGAAACAAGATCTCATATACTAGCAGTGAGGAAAAATAAGCAGTGAAACAGTTTGCCAAGGAAAGTGTTGGAGTCACTGTTATACGGAATACTTAATACTAAATTAGATACCTTTCTAGAAGAAACATTTTTAATACAACTTTGGACTGACTGGTCATGGAGATCCAGTCTGGCTCTGGAATATGGGCGTATATGAACCCTTCCATTCTTCCCCCTTCTTAACATGGTTATATCTTGACTGTGCTTTAACATAAGTACTATGATCAAATCTCCTGTCTCTGTTCTTCATCCAATTGTTTTTTATTTTTCCACAATGCTCATAGATCAGATGTTTTCTGAGATTTTTGTTGCTTTATTTGCTTTATATTTGTTTGAATCATCAGACACAGGTTATGACTGGATATGGGATGCTAACTGCAACCAGTGGACGGCTGAGGTAGTATAAAGAATCCTTTTTCTCAAATGGCAAAAGGTACGTGATACATTTAGGTACAAATTTACCACCAGATTTGGAGTTATATAGATGTTTTTCCCTAAGTCAGATTGGTTCCTTCCTTTATGGTATAATGCATAACTCAGTCAATTCCTTGGTATTGTATGACATTATATTGGTAGAACCTCAAGTATATCTTGTTCTTAACATGATGCACACAAAATTTTAGTCACTGAAATGTTTAATTTAGTGTCAGATGACTCAATATGGGGATATCTGGATGACATTTAGTTATCTATGGCATATGGGAGGTCAGATTAGATGATCTAATGATTCCATTTGATCTAAAACTCTTCAGAAGCCCTTCAGACTTACTACTGTAACTAATTGCATGAGTAAACTGACTCATACACGTAAGTGTCTGCAGAATCAGATCCTAAAAGCACATTGAGTGAAATCATGGTACCATTGAAAACACTGTCAATTTCCCATATCCTTCTACGTGGCTAAAATTTTACTGACTTTATGATTTTAGTACGCATGGCTTTTGGGACCTATAGCTGGGATCTATCCCAACAACTCCAGACGAACTTCACAAGAACCTTGGTACCTTATTGTAGAAGCTTATTGTAGAATTCACAAGTAGGTCTGGTGAAAAATATCCTGTAGTCATTCCAGGACTTACCTATGATCAAAAGAAAGTTTTGACAATAAATATTAGCCTTCTTTAGCCATTTGGGTAGGGGGTAGAGAGCGGAGGAGGATGCCCAAAGTTCATACTGTTCACCACATCATTCAGTCTGAATGTTTCATGCATGATCATTAATATTAACCTATTAGCCACAAAATTAGCATCATTCCTTCAAAATAAGTTGGTGGTTGACAGGTCATATTCAACCTGGGGGGAAGTGGGCAGCGGAGTCCCCCAGGGCTGGGTCCTTAGGCCTGCGCTGTTCAATTTCTTCATCAGCGATTTGTACGATGAGGTGAAAAGCAACCTGTTTAAATTCGCTGATGATACTAAAATTTGGGGTGAGGTGAGCACGCTAGTAGGGAGGGAAAGATTGCAGCAAGATCTGGATAGGTTACAGGAGTGGGCTAACATAAACAGGATGCGTTTCAATACTGACAAGTGCAGGGTGCTGCACATAGGCAGTAGAAACCAGCAGCACACTTATAGAATGGGAAACTCCCTTCTTGAGAGCACGGAGGCAGAAAGGGATCTTGGAGTCATTATTGACTCCAAGATGAACATGGGCCGACAAAGCGAGGTCATGGTTGGCAGGGCTAACCGGACCTTTTCATGCATCCACAGGTGCATCTCAAGTAGAGCCAGGGAGGTGATCCTCCCCCTCTGTGCGATGCTGGTCAGGCCACAACTGGAGTACTGCGTCCGCTTCTGTGCGCCCCATTTCAGGAGCGATATGGACAACATTGAGAGGGTCCAGAGGAGGGCCACCCACATGATCTGGGGACAACAGGGCAGACCCTACAATGAAAACCTGAACCTGTTCAGCCTTCACAAGAGAAGGCTGAGGGGGGACCTGGTGACTGTCTATAAACTCACTAGGGGGGACCAGGAGGGTTTGGGGGAGACACTGTTTCCCCTAGCGCCCCCTGGCATAACAAGGACACAATGGACACAAATTATTGGAGAGTAGGTTTAGATTAGACATCCGCAAGAACTACTTCACAGTTAGGGCGGCTAGAATCTGGAACCAACTTCTTAGGGAAGTGGTGCTGGCTTCTCCCCTGGAGGTCTTTAAGAAGAGGCTTGATGCCTACCTGGCTGGACTCATTTGAGTTCAGTTTTTCTCCCACCCAGGCAAGGGTCAGACTTGAAGATCTACAAGGTCCCTTCCAACCCTACTTCTATGATTCTATGATTCTATGATCTTTAAAGGGAGGAAGGTATCACAGGATTCAAAGAATCCTCAGAACTAAATTGGTTCCTTAACTCTTGCAATCTTTTTTTTCTCTTATTTGATTAGTAGCTAACATGCACAGCATTGCTGCTCTGGATAAAATCAGTTTACTTTCACCATGGACAAGCATATGGCACTTGGGTTATTTAAACACATACAAACATACTAATCTCAGAGAATAGTAGACATCAGGTCAGATTCTCAACCAGGATAATTTTATACTAATTAATGTTGACTGAGAATTTGATCCTTTATCCCTGGCTACATTAAATCACCTGCCACAAGGAGACATATTTGGATCAGGGTGGTTTTTTCAGTATCTACATGACTCATCAGTCTAAAACATTTTGCCAATGTTCTTATGGGATTTAAACAGCATCCATTCAAAGTTCTTGTTGCCCAGGACCAAATAAAATTTAACAATAATTAAGCTCATTCTAGTACTTATTTACAGCATATACTACTTTGTAGTTACAATCTAATGCTGCCTCACAGGGAACAGAGGCAAAGTGATTTAGGTGTCTTGCTATGGCTCCCAGGACTGAGTTTGAGCCTTGTTCTAATATTGGTCTGAAGGCTACCCTTAGTTGAGCCAACTATAAATGGGCACCTGGTCACTTAGGCTAGGGAATCAAAACTGGCTGGATGCAATAATAACTCCATCTCCCTCCTGTGTGGCAGCAACTACAGAAATGAATGAGCCTGAACCTTGCCAGTACAGGGCTGCTGGGCTAAAGTGGACATTGGATCCTCCTTTGAACCATGAATAGCACCTTTCAAGTTCAACCTCAAATTCAAAAGCTCCCTCCTGATTTTCAGAAGGGGGGAGGTGGGGAGAAGATGATTGTTGGTTGGCCTTTCAAACTAATTGCAATCAGAGGTCTGATGGACTAATGGGAGATTGCACAAAGGTTTTCACAAAAAACACCATTCTGGCAAGTCAATCTACTTATCACAGAGATCTCCAGGTGTTGAGACAAAGAGATTTGAACTCAAAATATAAATTCAAACAGCTTATTTAAAGGATCAATATCTTGAACTCTACCCTGAAACCTACTGGAGAAATCACTGGCCACTACCTTCAGCCTGTGGCAGAAAGCCACCTTGGCTTCTCCCCAAAATCTCTGCCCTGTGACAATGTGATTAAATCTCTGTGCTGTGACCATTTGATTAGGATGGACCCAGCAGAGGAGACACACCCTTACCCTATCTCTTTAGGTAATCTGAGCTGGCTACATTCCTGAGGGAGGGGGGAAACCTGCTGCCTCTGCCTACGTGACTGGTATCAGCTACCTGGATGAGGGGCATCTACCTGGTGGGCTGGAATCTGCCTGGCAACTAGTGATGTATTTCAAATTGGTTGGCCAACAGCCAACTGGAGCTGGCCTCCACTGGGCCAGGTTAATGAGGTCACAGGGTCTATATAAGTTAGGACTGCCCGAGGGCGGGGGCAGCAGCCATGCGGGGGACTCAGAGGAGATTTACCAGCTGAAACTGGCTCTCTCCCCCAAAACTCACGAGCTAGAAATGGCCTGACTCTAGAGGGGATTTCACCAGCCTCTGGATGAAGCGTGTGAGTAAGCTACTCGAGTTCTGATTAGATATCTAGCTGGCAGTAACTCAGATGCATGATCAAAAGGCTATCTCAGCAAGACTGTTTGCTTTTTAGGATTTCTAGGATATTGCTCAATCTTGTACCCTATTTTCACCCTACCCCTGTAATCAATAAAGTTCTCCTTTGTGACCAGTGTGGGAGACTTATTGAGGGGTGGGTCTAAATTATGCCCAAGAGACCCATTAGGTCTGCAGACTAAGGGAGACTTTCCTTTTTGCCCCCAACTTGGGGAAGTGCCCCAAGTGCCTGTACTGGGTCGAGTACCCGTAGGTCTTTAGGCCTGTGTTTCCCCGAGGACACAGGGCCAAGAGTGAGTCCCTTCTCGGGGTGGTGGCAGCTACGTTACCCCCAGGCTAGTGAATGTGCTCCAGGAAGGGGGTTGGCCAGACGTAAGGCACCCCTAGGGAGGCATTCGGAGCTTGGAAGGTGGGCGGACGCAGGGAGGTGGGCGGCTCAAACCAGGAGTGCCCCCTACTGGCCCGCCACACAGCCCAAGTCCTTTCACACTATTCTGATACCTCACATCCTTTCTCTAACTCCAATGAGAAAAGTCTATCATTTGCTTACTTTTGGAGAAACACCAAACCCCAAAATGTTCAATACAAAGTCCAAAACATTTTAGATCAGCTTCTGACTACTTTGTAAAAGAAATTAGCTCCGCTGAGTTTCGTGGAGTTGATCACGATTTAAATGAGATCAAAATCTGGTGCATAGTGTCACAGTGGCAACAACTCTTCCATTATGCACTCGTGACTAGTTATTAGGAGCACAGCCCTGTCACTATGTGGAATCGATCATACTCTCTAACAGAACCTTCACTCAGCACATTCAGAAGTGATTTTCAGATAAAGTCTAGGTGTTTTTTTGAGGGACTTAATTGTGAAGACACTAAGGCCCCCTCTACACATTACAGAATCATAACATCATAACAAATTAGGGTTGGACGGTATGTCAGGTTGTCATCTAGTCCAATCCCTTGCTCAAAACTGTCCAGCTCTATTCTCTCTGGAACCACCCTTCAGGTAGTGAAAGGGTGGTACCTTATTAAATCCCCTCTCAATCTTCTCTTTTCCAGCATAAATAAGTCCAGTTCCCTCAGCCTCTCCTCTGTAGTCACGTGCAGCTGCAAGTTGCAGTCATGACCATGGTGGCAACCACAAGTGAATGCTGCCACTTTAGGCTGCCCCTCTAGGCTGTGTCCCTACACTGCTGTATGGAGATGGAGAAAGAGAGAGAGGCTGAGAAACCTCCAACTGCACACTCCCACATTGCAAGTGCCAGTTATCCATTTGGTTTACTTACTTACCCCTAGTTAGTGAGGGTTTGTGTTATATTTATTTTATAGTATTGTGATTTTTACCTTCATTTTTCAGATATTGACATTGGCAGTTGATGCAACAACACATTTTAATACTTATAAGAATACCGGAAAGGTTTTGTGTCATCTCTCCGGAACTCTTCGTAATGCTACAGGAGTGATTTTCAACCAAGATTCTGAAAGGTATGAGGCTCAGATTTGTCCTTTCCTGGCTACTGCCCCACACTCACTGCTTGACCCCTGTGCAAGGAGGTAAGCACTGTAATAAATAAATCAGTGTTTGAAAGGGAGTACTCCTCAATTCATAAAAGTTATAGAGGGGTGCCTCAGGTCTAAAAAACCTACCATTCTAGAGGGTTTCTGCTGTGAACATGTGTTCTAATTCAACCCCCCATTTTATACTTATTATTATTATTACTACTATTATTATTATTGCTGATGATGATGTGTTTATTGTATATTTAGGCTGGGAATTAGAAGAAAGTTTCTAAATATCAGAGCACAGCCTCTCAGTAAAAATGGTAGAGGCAAAAATCTTATGTACTTTAAGATGGCACTTAATAACCTGAAGAAAGGGACTCACTCTATTGTTGCCTGATATAAGAGGGAACACATTTTGATGGCCCAGGAAGTTCTAGTCCAGAGACTCCCAGCCCCAGATCGTGACCCAAATGAGGGTCATGGGGGCAATGCCAGCGGTGCCACACAGAAAAGACAAGCCACGTCACATGCCAGGAGGTCCCCCACCCCCAGGCCACCGCCACCACACTCAACTCCCAGTACCAGGGTGAGGAAATAAAAGGTTGGGAACCACTGTTCTAGTCCTATGTTCTTAGTCATATTGCAGGAACACCCAGAGGCCTCTCTTGAGAATCTCATTGTACAGCACTATGCAGAAATGTACTGAAAAAGACAGCCTCTCCTCTAAAGTGTTTTTTTTTTGTTGTTCTCCCGCCCTGGCGGGGGGTCGGGCTAGAAGATCTACTAGGTCCCTTCCAACCCTTAATCTATGAATCTATGAATCTATGAAAGTGCTTATGTTTTAGGCCCCAGTCCTGCAACCCATGATTCAGATGCTTAACTCTATTAATGAGAGTTCTCTCATTGATTTTAACTGTTTAAATGACATCCAATATAGTCTACCTTTTCAAAATCCTTTGACTTTTCTTTCGTTACTCAGTGGCACAGAGAATGGTCAACACAAATACCAATCAATCACTATCATCTCCTACCCTACAGTCAGCCAACCAGTATTTAACTGGTCATGCCATTAATGGGTACTTCTCAACCATTTTCAAACAGAACAGGGCCACTGTGCCTCAAACCTATACCAATGGGGCCTTTCCAGAGACAACAAATGCCTTTGTGGACAAGTTCATACCATGTCGCACGTTGTTGACTCGTGTCCATTTACCATGCTACCTGCTGGCCTTCAAACCCTTCACACTGGTGATAACATCAACTTAAAATGACTAAAACAATATGCCGAAACCACATATACTAAATAAAAATTATTACAGTAGCAACTAGAGTAGAAAAACACAAGCATAGAGAAAGTGAAAAGAAATGCCTAATTATTTCTGTGTGTTTATGTCATGACAAAGGTCAGTTTTAAAAAGGGATCCCCATTTTCATTATTAAGATACATCCTGTGAGTTCCATTGCTAAAAATCAGCTTCTAGGAGATACTCTGAGGGTTGAACAGCAGCAGTTCAGTAATGATGTGCCAGATCACATTGAAATTCACTTTTGTCACATTGAAGGGAAGCATTTTACACTCTATGCTGGAGGTACATAAAATAGCAAAACAGGATGCTGTGCTCAAGCCAACTTCTGCTATTGGTGTGAAGCAGTATTTTAGAAAAGTTCTAGCATATCCCTTAAAATAAAATCTAATGAGTGAAGATAGGCTTGCCAAAGGATGTGCCAGTCTTCTAATCTGTCTCTGCCAATTCAATCCTACTTGCAAGATTTTAAATTATGCTAATTTAGAGAATGTAATGAAGAATGTCACAAGTTACAAAATTTATTAAGAGCCAGATTCAGTTCTCCAACCTTTGCGTGTGTTCTAATTCCGGCTCAATACAAAGGGAAAAGTGTCAGACACCAAGTTCAAGCTAAATCTGGATTTCCCAAAGCCCAGGGGCATATTTATTTCTGAAATTTCAATTCAGATTCAGATCCAGTTTATTGACTTGTGTTTCAAAAGTGATCCAACATTGGTGTATGTTTTTACATAGATTAGCATGAGCTATTCAAAATTATGTGCCCTGGGAAACAGTTTAGGCCAGATATTCAATATGTTAATATGTAAAATCACGTATTTCCACTTCCAGAGCATCTGACTATAATTTTAGTAATTCACATCCCAAAGATATGGTCAGCTTTACACCTTCCTGATCATATACTGTGCTGGGCACCAGTAATGCTCCTAGAGTAATTTATACCATCGTGGAAATCCATCCAAATTTCAGAAGTTTTCATAGATTTCCTTAAAGGAAGAATCTCTGCAGAATACAAGCTGTGTCCCACCACAGAGACATTCTTCTTTCCTCATCCATCACCCCTGGCATATCCCCTATGCAGCTTTTGTGAGAAGGTTCTTAAAAGGCATCCTCATGCATGCCTTCACATTTCTGGCACATTTCCTGCCAGAGTTTTTAGAGCCCTTGGGTGCATTTACACATATAATAAGCATGGAGCAATAAATTCTGGCAGAGTTTGCACCAGAGTCAGAGGCTCCTAAACACAGCGTATATATGTGCACCTGAGACCACAGAGCCAGGGTGGAGCAGCCCCAGCTTGCAGTAGGCTTGGGGGGGCAAGCCCCAGGCTCCAGGTGGTCATGTCAGGTGGCAAAGGGGCTGTCTGGGGCATGAGGGTGCTACGGTGTGGGGCTAGCTGGCAGGCAGCCTCTGTACTGTAGCACCCTTGTGCCCCAGCCAGTGCCAGTCACCATCTACATGTGCATTACCCTGACGTAAATTACTCTGCTGTAGGATAGTACTTGTCCCAGGCAGTAGTATCTTATTGTGGAATTATTTAGTGCACCCTAATATTGGTCCAAGTGTAGACAGTGGCACTTTACTGGAGACCTACTTAGTCAACTCCATAGTAAAGCGCTTGTGTAGATGCACCCCATACATGCAACTGCTATAAACTGTAGATCTGTGAGTACATCCAAGCTTCAATTTCAGGCCCTTATTTTGGCTTGAATTTATTTTAGCTTGACTTTTAATTTGTTTTTTTCTTTTCTTAATTTTAGGGGGATATTAAAGTAAATGTTTAAAAAAATCAAATTTCAAATTGAAATAAATCAAAACTTTTAAATCTGAATTTTTTTTTGTCCAAATTTATTTGAGGTGGTGGGAAGCAGAGTTTACTAAAGAAATGTAGCTGAATTCAACATAAATGTACAGAATATTTTGATTGATCAGAATCTCTTTGTCAAAAAATGTCATGCCAAAACCAAAATTGTCTAGACTTGTCTAGTAAAAGAGCCAAAACAGACAAGAAAATCTTACCCAAAGCCTATTTTGGATAAAACAAATTTACATTGTTTTAATATAATTATTATTGATGGGACACATGGTATAGCCAATTCCAACTCACTAGTATACTGGGGAAATTGATTTGGATTGTCTATCTTTCCAACAGGTTTTTAAGAAAAAGACAAGAGTTGTTTTATAGGTAGTATTCTATAAAGTTTTGAAACAGAAAGACACAATCCTTGTAATATTCTATTACTGTTTCTTCTATTTTGCTTTTTCTCCCTATAATATGAGCTGAAAATGGAAGGATATATTCTTGGCACAAATTAAAATGAGTTATGAACACATCTCCATACATCCATATAAGCACTTGTCCTAGAAGATCATCATAAGATTTTAATTTCTTGGCTTTTATAATGTCAGAACCTTAACTGTATTTCATTGTAATTTCTCAGTAGTGTCTCAGAAAAATCCTAAGTATATGCTGCCAACACAAAAGTTCTGTACCTGACATGCGCAGTTGAAGTCTGTGAGTGGAAAGTTCCAAGGCTCACCCAGCTCGTGCCCCCTGGGTGACCTGCGGACCTGTCAGTCATGTTTGACCTACTTTCCCCACAGACGCATGCTCAGCAACAGCTAAAGCATGAGGTAATCTGACTAGAAATTTCTTCCCTGTGAGTGTTCTGATTGGCCATAAATTCAAATAAAAGTTCTGTGAGCCCCTCCCTCGGGGGGAGATCGCGTTAGCTGGAGACAGAGGCTGGTGTTCCAGGGACTGTCTTTCAGCCAGGCTTCTGGGCCTATTGATCTCCCCCCTCGATTGGCATTCCGTGTCCTTTGCTGTTATTACATTGCTGTTTGGATTTCCTGGCTTCGACTTACCTTTGGCATCGGCTATCAACATCAATTCAGATCGTTCCTCACTGGCTATGGCTGGATCCTCGGTTCGTCTCACTGGCTCCTGACTTCTGCTTCAGACACCATTTCGGCTCTTCGCTGTCCTTACTGGACTGGCATCACATCGTTACAGTTCGTTGTGTGTTAGCAATTTATGAGCTGTTGACCAGCCCTAGGACTATCCAATAGGCAGCCGCACCTACCTCGTCAGAGGTAGAAAGCAAGGGCTTGTTGGAGAACCCTGTGGGCCAACAGACCCCTTTGTTTGTTCACCTGTTTGTTCACTGTAACTGAAGACATCGTTTCCTACGCATCTAAGCATAAGTTAAATAAATTCCATCTTGTTTAAGGAACCATTACGCTTCCTGTGCCGCTCAGACTCCATCGCCAAAACTCCCACCTGTCCGTATCCAATTTGCCACTACCCGGCCGCACCACCGTGACCAACACCGCAAGCTTGGCTTGCCAGCTCCGTGTTGCCCGACAAGTAGTAGTTTTAAGTTTTATTTCCACTGGACATTATTTTGAGAAAAATATTTCACAGACGTTTATTAAATGCATAAAAACATGTATTTAATATGCAGTATATTCTATGAATAGAGAGGACAGGGCTTTTAGACTTAGAAACTGAAATTAGTCAACTAAATAAAAAGAAATGGTCTTTTAAAGAGGTTTGGAGTACCTATAACTCAAGTTGGACTTTAGTATATACAATTTTTACACAGGAAGTGTAGTAGATGTCTCTAAAAATCGGGACACTTTTATATGGGAGGCTAAATATTATATGATGTAATGTCATAGCTGCCTAATTTTATGTTTACCCATTATAGCCAGGAATATTATTAATTAATTAAGCTGAATATTGAGTATTAATATTAATGAGAAACAATACAATGCATATCTTAAACCCAGGTTGACATACATGTATTTAAAAATAATGTCTAAAGTCATAATTCATTTTGACATGCAAATTATCCAACAGACTATAGCAGCTCTTTCAAAGACTTCAGTGTAGCTAGCTGATGCATATTCTTGCATACATGCTGATGTTGTCAATAGAGATTATTTACCCATTAAACAAAAAGCTTTAGTGAAGTAGTTATTCTCCAAGCACCTGATCCTGTGAATGCTTATGCATATGAGTACCTTTATGTATATGGAGCCTGATCTAGTACCCCATAAACAAGTTATCCCATTGATTTAAATGACATTATTCATCTGAGAAAAAGCTAAGCCCTTGCATGTTTGCAAGATCAGGTACTAATGATCAGTAAACTAAAGCTTTGGTGCTAAAAGGCAAGATTTTGAGCAGTTACACTGACATAATTTCTTTAGATCAGTAACGCCAGGAAGATGCTTGTTAGCAATTTTCATTTTTTGGAAAATAACTCTGTAAAGAACAAGACCTTCTTATTTGTCAAGCTTAAAACATAATAATTAACTAAGAGAAAAGTGACTGAACAGAAATGAAGACCTGAACAAACACAATGTTTTGCCAAGGGTTTTCATTCCCTAAAATTTATGGCATTTCAATATTTCAAGATTTTTTCATCCAGTTATAGGCTATGGCTCCAATGGTTTTTGCCTTACTCTCCCCTGCTGAAGTTCCCCTAACTTGCACAAAAACTTGCCTTAGTACAATATCTTCCAATAAGGGAGATATGTCTTCAATCCATAAAGTGCAAGCTACAATTTCCTTTGAAACAAAATGTGACTTTAACTTTTACATCTGTTTCCCTGAAATTAGCTTTTCACTTTTAGAGCTTTTTGGTTATACTCCAATTTTACAGTACTATAACTTACACACAGAGTTCTGATGTGCACAAAATAATGTTTTAGTAACAATTAAGCATTTAAGTTCTTCTGAGGTAAGAGCTACCTACAGGCTAAAGTCTATATTTTCTTTATAGCCCGTTTCCCAAGATGATATGACCTTTCCTTACTTTTCAATGTTATGGACCTTGATGCCTAGTAACACTAAGTCCCAACTGCACTGTATTACTGCAGCTTGAAAATATTAACCATTCCCCAAGTCAGACTTCCTCTACTGAAGCAAAAGAGCTAAAAAATAACAGTAGAAGGAATATCTGTTTTATTGTCCTTTGATTTGATTATTGGCAATAGAGCAAGTGGACTCTCTTTGTACAAGCCCAAAAAATGCTGCATTTACTACCCATGTGATTCCGTTTTGCTTACTTTCTTTCACAAGCAGAATTGTTACATGATACAGTGAACAGGTCATCAGGTTAGAGTTCAAAATCTGGTTTCTGTTCCTTCCTGTGCCTCATTTTCCCCCTCCGCATAATGGGGACCATAATTCTGAAGTCCTTTGTAAAACATTTTGGATGATCCACTGTATATACAGAAATATGTATTATTAATAATAATGATCAATGTTAACAATTACAGTAAGGTATATTTCTCCCATCAACTTATTCTATTCATTTTCCTTTACCTAGGCAATAATCCCTATTTCCATTCACTAACCTTAGAGGCTTTAGCCATAATTGCAGCTCCAGTGTGCTACCAGGATGTCCAGTATGTGACATATAGCCATGTACTATGTGGCAGCTCATGGTTCTACCTTACAATATAACCAAAATGCAGTAAAGGTGAGAATAATAAATTGTATGGTTCCTATTTTAAAGATAATGGACAAGAGTTCAAAACAATTAAGTGACCTTTCCAAGATCACATAGGGAGTCTATAAAAGAGCTAAGTGTGGGGCCCAGTTCTCAGTTCCAGACCTGCAATCAAACATCTCCACATCTCAGTAGAACTAGTGTCTATAGTCAAGAAACAAATAGAAACCCACTCCCATCAAACCCTTTTCTAGTACTTAGCTTTCTTAAGAAATGTGAGTTAATTCTTTTATTTTATATATAAATATATACATATATACACATAAAAGAATCAAATCATGTTTCTTAAGAAGGCTAGTTTAATTATAAGGGATACAGGTTGTAGCTGTACTGGCCTACAGGACTCAAAACTCATAGTAGAGGTGATGCAATGAATTTTTGGTGCTATAGATACATGTACACTTACACACACAGATATATATAAGTGCATATGTGTATATATCTGTGTGTATATGTGGCACCAGAATTTTCAATCTGAATCTGCCTGAGGGCATCAACATGTGAGCTTTACTGTAGAGTTGACTAATTAGCTCTGCAGTAAAGCATCAACATCTACACATGTGACTTTATAAGCCACAGCAAATTAACTCCACTGTAGGATAGTACTGCCTAACACAACTTCTATTCAATGGCGGAGTTATTTAGTGTGCTGCAAACCCATGTGTAGACAGTGACCAGGGCTAGCTGGGGCACGAGGGTGCTACAATATGGGGCTGCATGCTGGCTAGCCCCACACTGTAGCACCCTTGTGACCCAGCCAGCCCCTCTGCAGCACACTGAGCCAGGATGGATCAGCTCCAGGAGGCTGGCAGGTTGACGACCTGGGCCCCTGTCAGCTGGGGCTGCGCTACCCTAGTTCAATGTGCTGTGGTCCCAGGTAGACATGTAAGTGCTGTGCCAAGGTGCAATAAACTCCCACGCAAATGTGCCAGTTTATTTAGTTGCATTAACTGCACTTGTAGATGCACCCCCTTTTTATTTACCTACTACCAGAAAAGAGGTGCTGTGTACCATAATCATCTGTACAGAAAAAGAGGAATTGATGTTGCAAGATGGATATTCATGATGGAGAACATAGTAGTTATAGTGGCAAAAGATTCCTGGATAAAACATGTTAAGAAATTAAGTGAATTTACTACCTTCCAGTCATGGATCAAAGAAAGTATTGCCAACTCTTTTCCTGTATAAGGTATGAGGCCAGTACTTGACAATACAGGTGTATCTGCAGTGCAATGAATTTCAAGTTCATAACATATGTAAATGGTGAGAAGGAAAAAAACCTTAAGGAGCAGACAAAGAAGAAAACAGAAAACCCAACAAGTTACGTGTCCTGCGTTGCAATTGTACCAAAGTAATGTTTCACTTTAGGTCAACTGTGCATCCGTTGTGGACACTTTTCGATATTTGTTATCTTTCTATTTAGAACTGATTTCTCACGATCGCACAACCAGCTGGGCATTGTGTTAGGTTATTGGCTTGTTTGGGGAACGGGGGAAGGAAGGGAGGGGGTTGTTTTTGTTTCTGTTTTTGCTTTTCTTTGTTTGTTTTGTCGTCTTTTTTTTTTTGAGAGAGAGAGAGAAAAGAGAAAATTCAAAGAGATACCAGTCCCTTTGCATAAATATTATCCCATTTGATTTCCATTGAGTACCAGTCTCTATTCTTCATCATTTTAACTCTTTTTACAGAGTTTGACTGTTGCCCCATCTACTACTGCCAGCTTTCTGACCAATACATATGCTTTCCTGAATGGTTGTTTTTTGACCTCCTGGGTTTCCCCAGTCAATGATCAAATCTCCCATAAATAACAAATATATCTGATATGATACATGGTATGATAAATGATGTAAACAAAGAACTTAATACCATTTAGGCACAATTACAACAGTATTTTTGGATAGAGAGGATGATCCAATCACTGAGTTCTAGTTAGATACACTTTAGACTTATATTTGAGTTGATTTTTGGTCACAGACTTCCTATGTAACCTTAGGTAAGGTATTTTTTCTCTCTGTTCTTTAGGTAACCAACGGTTAAATGAAGGTATGCTCACTTTTTGTGAGTGTTTTGAGGGTAAACAGTGGCATAACTGTTGCTGTGGTGGGGGCAACAGCGGTGGCAGCAGGGGCCAAGTCAGTACTAGAGGCTGGGCCAGCAACCATGGTGCTACTTGTTCTTGTGTGTCTTCCAAGTGGGCACTTGGGGCTGGTGCCCTGGTAATCTGGTCTTCATTACTCTACTGTATATTAAACATCACAAAGTACTCAGGTTCCATTGTAATCAAAAGCAATATAAGGACTTGACATAGATGGATATTTTTTATTCATATAAGGACTCTCCTCCAAAGTTTACAACAGTAGTTCTCAACCTTCTTAGGCTCAAGGCACCCCTCACTGGACTCAAAGGACCTCTCAGAATTCCAGCTCTTAGTTTTCACTCATTTTATTAACTACAGAAAAAAAAATAGAGCAATTCTTCTGCTGGAAATAACTTTGAAAAATCACAGGAGGTTATGATGTTGTCCTCAAAGAGAAAACAGAAAGTTTCTCTGCAACTTTAGGACATTTATACATATACTTTTTTTCCAGTGACGCACCAGAGATCTGCCACTTCAGAGCAGACTTGATTAATCCACATGCAGTTGTATAAGCAGAGAAATGCGTGTTAGCACACAGACAATGATGGTGGTGTGCTTTTGAACTAAAGCACCTCTGAGGTGTTTTAGTTCAAAAAGTGCGCCACTGCCATTTTCTCATTTTGCCACTTACACAACTGCATGTGTCACAGCACCCAGTGCTTCTAAAAGCATGTGGCGCTGTGATGCATACATGTGTAAAAATGCCCAGAGTCACTGTCTTTAAGTGTCTGTACCTCACATTGACCAAATCTGAGCCGCCTGTTCTTATCCCTTCTTTGCAGCAGACGGACTGTCTAACTGGTTTTGCAACTAATGCTTGCTTTAATTTCTTGTGAACCCTAGAAAATTGAGCATTTATGTAACATGAGCAGAGCAGCATATCTATCTTGTCTAATAAGGATAGAGCCACTTGTAATGAATTGGTGATCTATGGAAAAATTATTTTCCTTTTTAAGGGACAGAATAACAGAACATCTCATATATATCTTTATCTATAGAGAGATAGATAGATCTCTCGCTTTCTAGTGGAAGGCCATTAAAGATTTCTTATTATAGCAGTTCTTATGATGGAGACTAATGTTTTCTGTAACTGAAGCTCTGGGTTCTATTTCAGATATCCTGTGCATGTAGACTACCTGACAGTCGTGACAACTGTACATAATGCAGCACAAACGTATTGTGGAGAGCAAAGGAGAATGTCTCTGACTTTGACAGACTTAATACACCTAATGAAGCCCATTGATCCTCCTCTAAGCTTCATTTCATATTACTCAATGCAATGCCTTGTTCATTGGGCTTCTCCAATTCTCTTGGGTCCTAAAAATAAGCAACTCTCTTCACTTTGCTCACATTGTCCCTGGATTATAGTATATACCTCTCAACTGCTCTCTCAATTTCTGTACCTCACTTCCTGGTCCTTCACTAACCCTAGCCTGGAGGATTCTCTTTCCTAATAGCAAAGTATAAATCAAATGAACTCAGGACAAGTGCTAATTCCATTCTCCACCACTCTTCTCATGAACCCATATTGCTGTCCCTGTGCGAGAGGAAAAGATAAAAATTCAGCTACATTAATGGTTAAATATAACGTTAAAGATTCAGCAACATTAATGGTTCAAAACTCCAGCTGAAAGGCTTGCTTCCTTTAGTGGAACTCTGGAACAACATTACACTTATGTGTACAACATAAGAGCTTGTAACTGTTACCAAATTGTCCCTGTGCCACTTTTCTGCATGGTTAAGCTTTACATATTTGTCCTCCTAATAAGAAAACACATTTATGTTTTCCTTTATACCCTTGAGCTTTGTAATCTTTAATCTCATCAGGAATCAGGACCATAATCCAGTTTAGTAGTGACAAGGAACCTCAGGATAAAATTGAAAGATTATAGGGCAGGAAAATAACCTAATCCTAGTCAATGCCACATCAAATAAGGGAGGAAGTAGTGAATAAAGACAACTTCTAGGAGATTGATAAGATCCAAATATTTTCAATATCACAGACAAAAGAATTATACTCTACACACATTATGATAAGGTAAGCATCAGAGGAATTTTACTTTGATTTAGCATTAAAATGTTATTTAGGCCTATATTAGGGTTACTGACCTAAATCAGATCTAATTGTATGCACTTAGAACAGCTTGAGTCTAAATTATCTATGCTGCACTGCACCAAAAGGAATTTAAAAATGGGTCAGAAGCATTTAGTTTTATTCTCTAACATTTTAAATCTGCAATTTGCATGTAAATCATTGCTGTGAATAATATCAGACAACTGCAGAGTTAAGAAGCAGGATGGAAAAGGAATACTTGGTTTTCTTATGGTCTCACATGGGTGCTGCTAAATTACGCCAAAGCAGGAACACAAATGGCCTTCTGAGATGACTACCTGGTGATTTCCTGCACCTCCTAACTGTTGAAGTTGTTATTCCACTGTATAATAGCTCACAAGTGTGATAAACACATAATTTGTTATCAACAGAGAACAGGGACATTACTCTAAACAGTTGACATTGATATTACAATTATATTTTTTAACTCTTGTACATACTCACACACACACAAATTAACCTGTGGAACAGGCTACATGTAGGCCAGATTTTCCTTGGATTTTGAAAATCACATTCCCTCTGATTAGGGTGTTATTAATGCTCCCTTTAGGAACCTGCAGGAGCAGAAATCCTATGAAACAGGAAGGAAAGACATACAGAACTTGCACTCCTTTCCATTGGGCTGTTCAGGAGGGTTTTCAGAATACTCTCTTCAGCACATTTTAAAGATGTAGCTTTCCATCTAGCACTCAACTCAGTACAGTGTCTGAATGGAATAGTGGAGGCCTAGTGCAGGAAAAGAAACTCCTTTTAGCCATGAATACATACAAATATACATATTTACAAATAGAAGACATTGGAAAGTACAAAAACTAGAGATAAGCTGAAAGTAAGCCGTATCAAGACAAACAAAAGCATACTTGCAATCTTGAAACATTAGTGATGCTGCTTACAGTGGACTAATTAGAATTTGTGTAGTTGCCATACGACAAGTCAACGTCCACCACGTAGGTTAAAAGTGAAAGGTTTGCATATCAACAAAAAAAATTCTACTTCTTTCTGAGGTTTGCTGTAAAGATTGTTCCTGTTCATCAATTTATTATTATGTATCAAATATTCCATAGCTCCCACAGTGGGAGAATAGAACGTTTGTCACTGTCAGCATCTGTCACCATAACTATAACAGGACATTTGCTTGCCATTTTAATTGCTATACAAAAACATTTGATACTAAGAACAAAAGCCCTATCCATGTTCTGTGAACAGGCTATGCAATATATCAAATAATGCTATGTAACATAATTGTAGCTAGACATATATTTTGTTATTAATTAAATGTGAAATTCACTTTAGTGCGCAGCACCTATGGGAAACATTTAATATACACTTGAAGTGTTTTAAAGGGAATTTGAAGCAGGATGAGTTTCATCCTAATTTATTTTCAATCTTCTTGTTCCAGTCTCCACAGAACTTTGTGGGGAGAATTTGCTCAGTGAATGCAGAGTGTGTGCAAAGGACTACCATTCTGATATAAACATATTGTACCTCCTGCTTGCCCAGGGATACCTGTCTATAGAACAAGGAGCAGCAAAATCAGACCTACTGTTACTTTTCCAGGCTTAGCACTTCTGTATATGATAAAATTGCAAAGATTTCACCTAAACCAACTCTAAAACCTTTATTTAACCTTGTGTGTGGACATTCTTATTTCACCATATATTGAATCAACAGAGGCTTTTGCACCAGCTTACCTTGATTGAAACATATGCCTGCAGTTAAATCAGTGAAACTGTGCCTGAAGACAGGGGTGGATCCAGAGAGGATGCTGAAGAACAGTCACACCTCCCTTTCTGATCACCCTACATAAGCAGCAGCCAGCGACTTTTTTTTTAAGTCCCCGAAACAAGTAATAATTCCCTTTTCCCTTGTTCTTCATGCTCAGGAACACCTCCCCTCTTCTCCCCTCCCCTTCTCTCTCCTTCCCTCTCTTCCCCTTGTATTTCTCCCCTTTCCCACCCAGATCTGTTACTACCCCTGGAACTGTGAGGCAGGGGGATTTCCAAAGCCACCACTTACATGCTCCAGTCAGGGACAGTAACAGTAGGTGGGTTCCTCCTCCTCCTTTCCTGGTCCCCCCAGGTGTTCTATGCCAGCTCAGTAGCAGGCATGGGGAAAGGAAACCACTCTTTGCTGCTGCTGTCTCTAGTTGAGCCCGACTTCCTTTGCAGCCCAGCTAGAGTAGGCAGAAGCAGCAATGGAGCTCCTTCCATCCCCATGTCCGTGGGTCAGTAGCAACAGCAGGCATTCAGTGAATGGGGGGAAATGGGAGAGGGGCATGCTGCTGGGCACTGAGAGAAAGGGAGGGGTGCCAAGAGTGTGGGCGGGGAGGGAGGGAGAGGGGGCAGGATTATTACCTGATTCAGGGCTTCAAAAAAGGGCCTGGCTGCTGCTCCAGCTGCATCTGCCTGTCCCAGGGGACAGGGGACAGCCTGGGAACTGGGGGACAGCCACTCATGCAGCTTTAGTCACTGCTTCCATATTCCCCACCCTCCAAAGTCCTGGATCCAGCCATACATGTAAAAAGAAACTAAAGCCTTATGTAAAATTGGCAAACATACGTTATTGCTTCCAAGAAGGTAACCAAGTACAAGCTCACAAGAAGCAAGAGAAGAGACAGGTGTCCGAATCTATTTGTAAAGCTATGCAGTGCAGTCTGTAGCCCTATGGAATATCATTAATAATCATTTGTGCCCATTCCTTTGCTGGGAGTGGCAGCATTACCAAGAAAGTAGGTAAATAATATCATTACTTGCTGGCCTGAAAAGTAATTCTCAGTAGTATTATTATCATTGGTGTTTTTAATGACAATGGTAGTTTTAACAATTGTATTATTATTAATTGTTATAATATTCTTAGTATTCTATAAGTCCAAACAGTTACTTAACACACATTTGATTACAAGCATCTATATGTTAGCATTTTGAAGAATTCAGAGTGAAGGGAACTTGTCATTCATTCCCAAGTGTTCTAATCAGTTTCTTTAACACTCATTGATCTGACCTGAATGATCATCACATTCTTAAAGCAAAGACTCTTTTCCACATATCTTTAAAAATACCTATACAATGACATCTTTCTGGAGGCCCCCAACACTTTAAAACATTCCCAAACTGTTATATAACTGTGGAATTTCTCTCTACCTCTCTGCGCTAATTGCCACTCTGCCTAAGCATGTCAAAGGAGATGGTAAATAGAAGAAAATGGAGTGAAATTGGAAGGAGGGAAATGAGATGGAAGGAACTGTGCATGGAGAAATGGTAAAATGTGATGTGATGAGAGGAGATATTATAGTGTAGGTCACCCCCAATAACAACTTTGATGAGACTCCCAAATGCTAAAGCTAGCCTTACACTTTTAAGAAACTTCATAACTAAAGGAATCACTTTGAACTGACTACTTATATTCAAACCAAACCTTTGGCTCAGTAAAATATCTGCCCTGCATCCATAATATTTTCAATAGGCAGCATTTTGTTGGGAAGCAGTAATGGTTTACAAAAGGCTTTATTTTTTCAGAAGATCCTATTCATTCTTTCTTTCAACAGTCTTCAATATGGAGAGCTAGTAAAGAAGGATTACCATAGTTTAACAAAGTGAAAAACTAATTGAATCATTAACTGGCCATTCAGATTCAAATATCTTCATTCCAACGGCACCCACTGTTTACACTTCTGCTTTACTCTTCTACAGACCTCTTTATTTTTCTCTGTTTGTAAAACTTCTTATTTTTAGTCCTAACCCTGAAAAGGTCATGTGAAAATGCACATCAAACATGTCAGCTGAAAGTCAAGGCTTTCTATGTTATTAGCCCTACACATTTTTTTTTCCACTAGGACTTTTGCTCATAGTGATTGAACACACAGTTGAACCAAAAAAAGATCTCATTGGAGCTTTTACAACTCTATTAATTTAGCCAACTTTTTATGACACAGTTTTCCACTTTCAATTAATAATGTACCTATGATGAGCAGAAGGCATGATTAAATACAACATTCATAAGTACTAAACACATAAATGATTGTGGTTTTACAAATTAAAAATGGTCTCTTTCACTGTAAATTGAGTTCTTCTCCATCAATCACTTTGGTTGCTGTGATGATAAACTGCAGAGCATTTTCTCTCTGTTCATTCTCTTTCTTCTTCATTTTCTTAGTTAAGCAGTCAAGTTATATAAATAGCTGCAGGGTCTTCTTGTCAGAGTTGTAGTGCTGATCTCCAAGCATTGCATTTATTTAAGAGCCAGACTACAGCCTCAGGTTTCTGAGTCTGGTATGGCACCTATTGGTGATATCCAATTGCCCTTGTGTTTTGGGACAAGTCAACTGAGGTACAGTTATCCAAAATCTTAAGTTATGTTACACATACTATACAAATGTATAGATACTTAATTTTATCAATACCAATGTCAATCTAAGTATCTTCTCTGTCTCTGTCTCCTCCTGTGTGTGTGTGAGTGAGAGAAAAAGGGATCACTAAGTATTTGTCTAGTTACCCATGTGCTGGAAAAGACATCTGTGTATTCTACAAAATAAATACAAAATGAATAATTATTAAGTATTTATCATCACATCAACCTTCTGATTTATTCTTTAAAAAAATTCAGGGCTAGAGCCACAAGGGGCATGTAAATACTTCCCAACTTCCATTACAGATGACTTAAACCTGAATTCAGATCCCAAAATCCACACCCAGCTCCACCTAAACCTAATATTTAAGTTTTCGCCACTAGAGATCCTTGGATTTCTGGCATTCCCAGAAGCATCTCAGTCTTGGCTGGTCTAAGTGACTCAGTACCTATCACATGCATAAATCCCATATAGATGTTCACATGTCCAGCAGAAGAGTAGAACAGTGGAAAAAACTGCCCATGAAAGATTTGGAATCTCCTTCACTGGAGATTTTCAAGAAAAGGTGGATAGGAATTGTCTGGAATTTCATAAGAATAAGCACATTCAACCTTTGTGCCGAGATAGACTAAATTAAACTTCAAGTTTCTTCTAGCCCTATGACTTTGTGATCTCATCTGCTGGACTTGAGCAGGCATCTCTAAGACTGCCTCATGATCAGACCCTGCTGAAAGAGAGGTGATGGTAGCTCCCTTTTTACTCAACAGCTCAGAAAGCACAGTTGAATGCTGGATACCTGGGTTTAGTTTTCTCATCCACAAGAAAGGATTTTAATCCACATCTGTCATTTCTAAACAAAGTTCCCTAACCAGTAGGCTATGCAGTATTTGCAGTTGGGAAAATTCATTCCCTCATATTTCACTAATTTATATTGAGTAATTAGTGGAGCAGGGATTGGTACACAGATCTGTTTTTGTTTGCAAAAGCCCTGCCCCTAGCCTCGTTATTATAGCCTAGAGTTATGCACTCTTTCTCCTACTGTCTGTTTCGGTAGATATTTAATTATGTTATGCATAGGAAAACAGTTTAAACACAAAAAGGCTAAACCAAACTATCCTCCGCTGTGTAACTGTTCTAACCACAGAGCTGTACAGCAAAAGAGGAAGGTATCACCAACATTTTGAGGGAAATTACTTCTCTTTCCTTAGTTTTGGAAAGAAAGGACTTTAGCAACTCACTCACTCCAGGAAAACAGGTTGTGAATCCGCTATGGGAAGATGAGAATAAGGCTCCTATGTCCTGGTGAGTGGTAGGATTTAAAACCCACCTTTGCCCTCAGTATTTTCTATGGGTTACTTTAGAACAGAGGTGGCAAAGATACAGCCTGTGGGCCAGATTTGGCCCATGGAGCTATATCATCCAGCCTCCAATACTGCCTGTGGGTGTCAGAATGACTCTCAGGCATACAGGGTGCACTGGATGGCCTCTCATGCTGCTCTGGGGCTGTGCAGCACGTGGCAACTGCTCTGCCATGCCAGGGCCATAAAGTAGGTGTGTATGGAAAAAGCCCTATTTGATTCGGATTCAGCCTGAATCAGGGCCAGTGATTCCATTCATTGATTTGGATCACTGGCCCTGATTCGATTCTCCTGAATCCAAATCTGAAGATTCAATACTGATTTGGAGAATCAGCAATTTGGACATAAACAGAGCTTTAAATGTTTTTTCTACATACCTCAAGGCACCAGGCACTGCTCATGAATGCTGAGATGCTGGGCTAGATGGAGCCTCCCACAGGAGTATTGGGGCGGGGGGCTGCATGCTTGGCGGCAAACCCAGAAGTGGACTGGAAGTACTTCTGGGTCTGCTGAGGATCATGCTGCTCCCCCCCCCCCAGTGCTCCCCAGCTCAGCAATCAGCTGTGGGGAGACCCTGGATGCCCCCCCAGCCCCAAGAGGCACCAGTTGCTGAGCTGGGGGGGGAGGGGGCCTGCACACTCCCCAGTGGACACAGAAGTGGACCAGAAGTGCTTCTGATCCACTTCTGGGTCTGCTGCCGAGTGTGCTGGGGACCCCCTCATGCTCCCTTGGGATGCTCCATCCACCCCACCATCACAGCATTCGTGAGCCACCTGCTACCTAGAGGTATGTAGAAAAAACATTTAAAGCTTTGTCTATGTCCAAATCTTTCTGAATCTCTCCAAATCAATTCAGAGGGTTCCAGTTCGATTCAGAGAGATTAAAGCATCTCCTGATTCAAATCAGATTCAGAGATTTGGCCACCAGATCAAGCTGAGTCTCCACTGAATTGAATCAGCGACCAAAACTTCACACCACCCTACCATACAGGCCTGTGATGATGGCTCTGGGGTCATGCAGTGTAGTCTCATGTGGTCAGACCAGGAATATGCTGCACACAGCATGCACTCTGGATCCAGAATGCATTGCTGGTCTGTGGGTCCAATCTGTTCCACGGACTGGCTCCATGGATTAATTTAATGCCCCTGTTTTAGAGGTTTCTCCAAGAGCATGTTGGCTTTTGTGGATCACAGTCTTAGGAAACTAACTCGTTGTACATTGTAGGGAGGCTAGGTACCCAATCTGGATAACGCTAATTCTAATAGACAGCTAGGGCTAATTGATTTCAATGGTAAATCAGGCACTTAAACACCTGAATAAGTATGCTTTCAGGTGCCTAAATCTTAGACTGCTATATTCATTATGAAGCCTAAGAGCCTTTTAAAGATTTAGCCCTTTATTCCCTTTTCCCTTCAATTTTGGTGAAATTTCAGATACCCTCATGTAACCATGAAATAAAGGAGATGTTTAATTTTTACTCAACAGAGATAACAGCTGACTGTGATACAAATTGGATGTCTTTCCATTGCAAGGCACAAGACCTCACAACAGTCCCCAAGCAAGCCCCCAAACATAATACCAAATATTGTAGTCTAAAAAGTTGATGCTTATCTTCCAGAGCTCATTATGGATTCCATAGACATTAGGACTAGAAGGGACCTTGGAAGATCATTGACTCCAACCCCCTGCCCCAGGGGCAGGAAGTCAGCTGGGGTCAAAGGATCCCAGCAAGACAAGGATCCAAACACTCCTTAAAGGAATCCAGAGTAGGTGCTTGCACCACTTCTGGAGGCAGTCTGTTCCAGGCCTTTGAGGCTCGAACAGTAAAGAACTTCTTCCTTATGTCCAGCCTAAAATGGTCTTGGAGGAGTTTGTGACCATTTGATCTTGTCATCTCTCGGGGTGCTCTGGTGAACAGGTGTTCCTCTAGATCCTGATGTACACCCCTTATATACTTATATGCAGCCACCAGGTCCCCCCTGAGCCTGCACTTTTCCAGGCTGAAGAGTCCCATGGCTCTCAGCCTCTCATCATAAGTCCTGTTCTCCTGCCCGCTGATCATGCATGTGGCTCTCCTCTGGACTCTTTCGAGCACATCCTTTTTAAATTGTGGAGCCCAGAATGGGATGCAGTACTCCAGCTGTGGCCTCACCAAGGCTGACTACAGTGGGAGGATGACATCCTGCGATTTGCTTGAGAAGCATCTATGGATGGAAGCCAGACTTTTGCTCACTTTACCAACTGCAACATTGCATTGGTGGCTTATATTCATCTTGTGGTCCATCATGACCCCCACCCCCAAGTCCCTTTCAGCCATGGTGCTAGCAAGCATTGCACTGCCAAGCCTATAAGCATGCTGTGGGACTTTTTCCCCAAGGTGGAGTAAATTGCATTTTTCAGTGTTGAATGCCATCAGGTTTTCATCCTCCCAGTTTCTGAGCCTGTCTAAGTCAACTTGGATCACCATCCTATCCTCAGGTGTAGATACTGTACCCCAAAGTTTGGTGTCATTGGTGAACTTGGCCAGTCCGCTTATGATACCAATGTCTACATCAGTAATAAAGATGTTAAAGAGTATAAGCCCAATGACAGAGCCTTCGGGGACCCCACTGGTTACAGCGTACCACAATGATTTACTTCCATCTATTACCACTCTCTGGGTTTCACCTCAGAGCCAATTCCCCAGCCATCAGACTGTGATGTAGCCAAGTCTGCAGTTCGCCAGTTTTTCATGAGGAGATCATGGGACGCCAGATTGAAAGCTTTTTTAAGATCAAGATATATGATGTCAATCTCTTCTCCCTTATCCAGGTGATATGTCATCTGGTCATAGAAGGAGATGAGATTGGTCAGGCAAGACCTACCCACAACAAACCCATGCTAGCTATCCCTCAGGATGTTGCCATCAGCCAGTCTGTCAAGAATGGTCTCTCTGATAATTTTTTCCAAGATCTTCTCCAGGATAGAGGTCAAGATAATAGGCCTGTAGTTCCCTAGATCTACTTTCCTCCCTTTATTGAAGATAGGCACCACATTGGCCTTCTTCCAATATTTGGGCATTTCACCTGAGTGCCACGAGATCTTGAAGATCCGTGCCAGTGGCTGATCTATGATGCCTGCCAGCTCCTTGAGTACCTTGGGGTGTAAACTGTCAGGGCCAGCTGACTTGAAGGTGTCCAGCCACTCAAGGTGTTCCTTCACATGGTCAACATTGATGTAGGGTAGCAATTCTCCTTCACCCTGGCCATCCTGTCCTGTATTGAGGAGGAATGTCCCTTGGGGCTGGTGAAAAACCAATGCAAAATACTCATTAAGCAGGTTGGCTTTTTCCTGGGCATCAGTTGTCAGTTGTCCCATTTGGTTTAGCAGGGGTCCAATGTTACCCTTGTTTTTCCTCCAGCTCCCACATATCTAAAAAAGGACTTTTTATTGTCTTTGATACGTGTAGCCAGTTAAAGTTCAGTCACAGCCTTGGCTTTCCTGGTTCATACTCTACAGGTCCAGGCCAGTGCAGAATACTCCTCCTTTGAGGTAGTTCCAGTATTCCATCCTTTATACATCTTTCTTTTTAGATGCAGGAGGTCCACAAGTTCTCTGCAGAGCCAAGGGGACTGATGTGCCCTTTTGCTGCCTTTCCTCCAAGATGGGATAGACATTGCTTGTGCTTTCAGGATCACTCCTTTGAGGAGAAACCACTCATCCTGAACTCCCCTTCCCATTCGGTCGTGGTCCCTTAGGGCCTCACCAACAAGGCTCCTGAGCTTGTCAAAGTCAGCTTTTCTGAAGTTGAGGACTTCTGCATTGCTGACTGACTTGCCAGCTTTACAGTGGATAGTGGGAGTGATCAGCTCATGATCACTGTCTCCTAGCTTCCCTTCAATCATTAGGTCACTGACTAGATCATCTCCCATTGCCAGTACCAGGTCGAGCAGTGCCTTGCCTCTTGTTGGTCCATAGTCTTCTTGAGACAGATACTGCTCCACAGAGATGGGGAAGATACATCCACACACATGGGGAAGCTTTGTGACCATTCAGATTTGGCTGAGTGCTCTTCCCACAAGATGTCTGGGTAGTCGAAGTCTCCCATGACAACCATGTACTAGGAGCATGCAGCTTTAGCCTTGGCAAATTCCTGATCTCCAGTCATCTACCCTGGATGCCAATGTCAGCTTGCAGGGATATGTAGCTTTCCTTGACATAGAGAGCTACACCCCTGCCCCTTTTGTCTACATGATCTCTCCTGTACAAGGTATAGCCATCTATACCTGTGGCCCAGTCATAGGTGGAGTCCCACCAGGTCCCCGTTATCTCTATGAGATCGTAGTCTTTATTATGCAGCAACTTGCCTAGTTCTCATTTCTTTTTGTAATCCCTCTCCCAGAACTTGTCAGCAGCAAAAAGTCAGTGTTCAGCTGTTAAGGCATGGGAAGGCATCCGGTGCATTTGCCTTGCAAAGCGATTTTGCCCAACCTGTGGCGCTGGGGCCCCCTCATCCTGTGCTAGCCAATAGCTCACTCTGGGAGGCCCATGTGGCAGCAGCAGCCCCCAGCCCTACTTTGTGCTGGTAATAATGGAAAGAAACCTCAACCAGCTCTTATCACCTGGGCCAATTAAATATGATGTAACTGGCAATTAACTTTATCCTGTTAACTAAAATATATAATTATTAATGAATTCCAAATTCAATATACAATTCAGCAGTCCATCAACATCAACAGTACTTCATTATTTTAACTTGAGAAGAATGACCTTCTTCTACGGAATAATCACTGTTAAAATAAAAAGGAAGCTGTGAAGTCTAAAACTGCTTATTCACAAAACTAATTGCAACAATTAACTTCCCTTCTCTGTCACTTGTTAACCTAAAAGGTTTAAATTTCCTTTGTACTCCTATAAGTAATTCAGATACATTCTTGCTAGGATTTACATGTTGTTGTTGTTTAATTCCCATTATAATTTTTGGAACAGGGCAAGAAATATTTAAAGGGGAAAGGTCTTTTATGTCAGTTTGAGATTGACAACTGAACACATAAAGTTGTGTCCACACCAGCATGAGCAGCTGCATAGAATTTGTCAGATGGATGTCCCCTCTGCACTTCAAACATTTTCAGTGCAATATATGATTCTTTCTGAATATGATTCTCAGTTGCTATATTCTGTGCTTGAGGCGAGGATGAGTGTGGGGAATTTGGGAGAAAGAGGGGAAATAGAAAAAGAGTAAAGAAAAGAGCTCATCTGAAATGCTTTTCCCACAGTAATTTTCAAGTTTTCAGTAAAAGCATGAAACATAGAAGTTTTAACTGAAATATGTTGAGGAAGAAATTAAATCTACTAAGATCTAACACCTTTCACAAAATAAAATATCCTTAATCAAAAAACCCAATTTTCCATTGAAAATCAGTTTCAGTGATGAAAAAAAGGACTAAATATATTGAGGAAATTGACTTTAAACAGTATAGTAAATGTTTTTTTTCCCCTTTCCGTTTCTCTCATCTTTTTCTCCTCTTCTGTCTATCCTATCAAGAAAATATTAGGCAGCTACTATGCAGCTTCTGCTTGAACATTTGTAAGAAAGAACTTTAAAATTAAAAGTGGTTTTCCTTTTTTTTCATATATTTTCTTTTATACCACACACATCCCAAATATAATATACAATTTTTTTTTGCGAAGACAGGATGAAAAAAAAAAAAAGATTTTTCCCAAGTTATGGCCACACAGAGCAGGGCCAAGGCCTAACCTTCAGCTCACTCACCTTCCCTTTCCTACTCAGGAAAAAGCAACAGTTTTAACCTTTTCACAACTGCCTAGTCAAAAGCTAAAACTAACTGCTGCTGAATATTGTACTCCATGGGTGGATCTAGGATTTTGAAAAGTGCTAAAACCAGACTGCAGGGATATAAAACAGGAGAAGAGAAAACAGGAGTAGCTAACAAATACTGACATTGGCAGAAAGGACAGATTGATTAGTGAAATATCAAGACCATGAAAAAGGAGAGATGGCCATTAGCAACTGTGGAGTGAAGAGAAATTAGGAAAAATCAGGTAGATTATAATGATCTATGAAGTCAATTAACTCTCAAAACACTTCCTGAGTTGAAATGCCACTGCTGCTTCCAGGCAGTAGGAAGGAAGAGAAGGAAAAGGAACAGCATCCAACTTATAGCATCTGTATGATTCTATTCTGGGCAGAAAAATTAGTTTTTCTGCTTAAGACATGCACCCCAATTTTGGAATGTCAATTTCACTTGGTATGTGAGTACATATGCTATTTCCTAGCAAACAACATATCAAGGATGTTCTTGACAAATTCTAAAGGGTCAAGTGGAACATTTTAGGAAAAACTTATTTAAACTGAAATTCACTAACTGGCAAACTGCCAAAAGAAATCTTTCTCATCTGGACAAATTTCATGGATTTCCAAACTGATTTACATCGCAATTTTAATGTCTACCACCCTACCATCAGATTCTCTCTAAATCACATTTATACAAAGATTAGTTGTCTAGATGCCACATTTAACACCAAGAATGGCACTCTACAAATGGCCATATACAAAAAAATATCCAAGAGACAGCAACAGTTACCTCTACAAAATCAGTAAGCATGCCAGACACACCAAGAACACTACAGGCTTTTAGATCCCACCATATGTGTCCTGAGAAATACCCAGTGCAGGACAATATCAACAACACTGCCAGGGAGCTTCTGTTGTGGAAAAAGCAGCCTGTGCTGTGATAGCAGTGGCCCATATGTAGGGAGGTAAGATCTTCTGGGATAAGTACAGACAGTCAAAAAGCCTGAAGCTGAATCAACTTAGTGTTTGCAGGTTAGTCAAACTGCAGAGATTAAACTGAGAAACAACTGGACACATGTTTACCTTTGATTCAGGAAATGTAGCCACACGCCTGCAGTGGCTCAGACAAGAAGCTGGGGGACACTAGAGCATGGCTCTCTGGCATGTAGCCTGCATGGGCTGTGTTTGCTTCCTCTTCCTTCTGCCCCCAAGGTCTCTGGGATTTGCAGTCCAGAATCACAAAAGCTGGACTCTGCAAGGTTGCTCATCAGTTCCTCTTCCTGCTTCCAGGTGCCTCTGGGACTTGTAGGTCACAGTCCTAGCCAGCGGTAACTTTCAGAAAACTTCTGGTAACTTTTTATCAGGGCAGGGCAGCTTTCTACTCAGGGGGAGGTGGGGGGAGGCAGCCTCTGCCTCACCCGACCCCAAACCTTCTCTGCTGAAGCAGGCAGCACAGCCCAGTCCAGGGCTGGAAAGCATGCTAGGATGCTAGGGAATTCTGATTTAACTTAAACCAGGAAGGGGTCTCGGACAGAAGTTTCATTAATTGGTTTTACCCAAAACAGTTAAATCTGATGCTACATTCAACCAGGTTTATCTTAAACCATTTTCAACAATTTTGAAACTGGTTTATGTGCACTGAACGTCTGCTCTGTTACAGTTTGTGATGACTTGAACCAGTTTATGTGTAACTTCTGTTCCTAGCCCTGGTGTTCACCAACTGCCATGTCAGCTGCTTTCTTGCATATCTGCCCAGGGTGCCTCTTCACTGCCTTTAGCCAAAAAGAATGCTCTCCAAGGGAAATATACTGCATCAGTGAACAAAGGGATTGGTGTTGGATCTGGTGATGATCAGTGACCTTTTATTAATTACTTAGATGGAGAAATAGGGAACTTCCAGATCAAGTCTGCAGGTGGTATAAAAATGGAAAGGACTGTAAACAAGTTAGAAGGTATGATTAGAATACAAAAGGATCTTAATAAATCAGAGACCTGGGCTATAGAAAATACAATGATATTCACCAAATACAAATGTAATGTGCTATAGCTAACGTGCATTTACACATGTCCTTTACTGTAAAGTTGACTAATTAACTCCACAACAAAGTGTCACCGTTTACACATGCACCTGTATTAGGGTGCAGTAAATTAACTCCATTGTAGGATAGTATGTCTGGAACAAGTACTATCCTATGTCAGAGTAATTTACATCTGAATGAATGTGTGGACAGTGACTGGGGCTGACTGGAGCTAGCCCCATACTGTAGCATCCTTGTGCCCCAACCAGTTCCTCCACTGTCCAACACCATGACCTGGAGCCCAGGGCTGACCCCTCAAGCCTGCTGCCAGCCTAGGGCTGCTCTGACTCAGCTCTAACTGCTGCAGTCCTGGGCACACGTCTGTATACTGTGCCCGGAAGTCTCTGACTCCAGCTCACACTGCACCTGAGTTTATTGCTCCATGCTAATTGCACATGTAGATGCACCCCCAAGGAAGAAAAAGAGCATGCATGAATACAGATTACAGGATCTGTTAGTGCCTAGGTACTAACATTGTCAAGAAGGAAAGTGGAGTATGATAGATCACCAACACCGCATGAGTTAGCAATGTGAAAAAAAAATACAGTTGGGCTGCATTAGCAGAAGCAGAGGCATAGTGATCTCTTCTAGTAATGTGGGCTCCCTGGGAGCCACTCCTGGTGCCCCACTTGCTCCCCTCCTACCTCTTTGCACAGGGCTATGCCTCCCTTGACTATGTCTCCCATGGGGGGTATCATTCTACCCCCTTCCTCCCTAAATACACTACTACCTGTCTGAATCCTAAGGCCAGGTAGTACAGGGCTGCCCCTGCAATAGTAAAAACTCCTGAGGTGAGAGAGCTATATTAGTACCCCTTCTAAGTCAGCATCCAGGGCTGGAATCCCTCTCATCCACCCCTAGTTCCCCTGCTGAGCAGAAGTATTTTATGCAAAATGCAGGAGACAACAGTACCACTGTACTCAATACTGGTTATGCCTCAGCATTGTGTGCAGCTCTAGGCATTGCATTTTAGGACAAATGTAGAAACTGGAGATGATCCAGAGGCAAGTGACAAAGATGATAGAGGTTGGAGTGCAAACTGTATGAGGAAAGGATGAGAACTAGATACGTTTACTTTGGAGAATAAAGTATGAAGTGGAGAGGGGGACATAATAGCAGTTTTAAAAGAATGAAAGGCTGCCATAAAGAAGAGGGAGAACAGCTGTTCTCCCTTGCCACAGAGGGCAGGACCCAAAGTGATAGGTTTAAACTGCAGTGAAGCAGATTTAGATTAAATCTCAGAAACAAACTTCTTAACTGTAAGAACAGTAGAACAGTGGAATAAGCTGCCCTGGGAAGGTGAGTAATCTTCACTCGAGCTTTCTTAAAAATAGGGTAGATAAGCATTTGTTTGGAATGGTTTAAGAATAGCCCATCTAGCATTTGTGCAGGGGGTTGGGGTAGATAACCCTTGCGGTCTCCTCCAACCCTCTGATTCTGTATGATATACATCATCCAATGAAGCAAATGCCCTCACAGAAACTACATAGATCAAACCACACAACCAGTATGCTCCAGAATGAGTTTCTACAGAAAAAAAATGATTTAAAAAGACAGAAACACCCCATCAGCAGTGGAAGAATACTTTTCACAAAACAAATACTCCATCTCTGACCTCACTGTCCTTATCACCAAAGGACTCTACAGCAAATGTCCAGAAGATGAGCCTGAGAATAGAAATTCATAACTTTACTAAACACCACAAACATGAACTTTACAGAGACAGTGCTTTTATGGCTTATTATAACCTACCTCTTACCTCTCCATTTACAAACTTCCCATTTCTCAAGTTTCTAAATCAGGAAAAGGAAAAAAACTTTGTAGGTGTTTCACTAGCCAAAGTCCAAGGATCAGTGGAAGGGGGTGGAAAGAGAAGAGGGGGAGAGAACTGCTTATTTTAATTTTGTGGGGCTTTAAATTGACTTGTCAGTATGTGTTAATTGGCTTAGGGCTCTGATGAGTATTTTTAAGTAAATAAATAATGTCTAAAATTTGAGACAATATGTAATGAAGGACAGTTGAGAGCTCTTTTGCTAAACAGTTGAACCCACATTTTATTCAGTTATACAAAACATCAATAGAAATTGCTGTGCTTATGTCAACAAAGTTACCTTGGAAGAAATCAGAATGACTTTCATCAGTATTTGATCCTTGTCCGATCTTCTGGAAATCCTTTATTAGTATTGTAAGACATTGACCTCCATAAACATTCAGACAGCAAACAGAGCTAACCAAAATGGATGTACCTCATTCTCTTTGTTGTTGCAAAAGCAGATGTCTAAGGTACTAAATATAAAACCTATAATATAACTAATAATTCTACATAGTTGTTTGCATTCCCCATGTTACAAATAAATGCCTGAAGCAGTGACTTGCAGCCACCTCTGGTCTCCTGACAGCTTTACTATCATTGGTTGGCTGAGCTTCAAGAAAAGTTATGATACTAGCAAAGTTCTGCAAACTGCAGCACATATTTTTGTAATTAAGTAAACGATGGAAAGCTACATCTAAAATGTGTGGCTGAAATTATTTGCAAAACATGTCGGATACAGAAGTAGATCATATTCATCCCAGTGCAGCATTTGGGGAACGATTTATAGTCTAATCCTTTTACCATTTTACCAATGCCTCTCAGTACACTCACGCACCACACTTAATGACATGCATGCAATACTTCTGGCTTGAAACAAATCTTCTTATGATGAAAATATTGTATCTGCAATTTCAAGAGGGATGGGACTGAGCATAAGGGGCTGTATTTTTAATTTTTCACCCATTTTAATTCTGATTGCCTAAATAAGCACAAATTTCTCATGGGTACCTTAGGACTGAGAGTGTTAATGTTGTGATAATTCATTCCTTTTCTGATATTAAGCCAAGATTTATTAAAAAAAGACTAAAAGGAAATGTATTTCTAATCCAGTGCAAACAAATTAAGAGTAAAGTTTTCAAAAAGGCTGTTATTAATATTCTGTTATTAATAGAATATTTTACTGGTAATACTGTATCATTCTCAAGATTCTTTATCCCAGATTATAATTTCTTCCAAAGTGTATTCATTAGTCTTTCAGATTTAGGTATTGCTGTATTTTTCATAGCAACTTTCATAACTTCCTTTTTAAATCACACAATCCTAAATAATGTTGCTTAAAAAATAATTTAAATTGATAAAATCTTCATGAGACAGCAGTATAGAAGTGTAAAGTCCTCGTTCTGATTCAAAAAACAAATGTGCTAAGGGACCTTGGTGTGAAGGGGAATCTGGCTAAATTCTCCTTTTTACACTTGGAGATTGGAGTATTTGGATTTGTCTGCCAGAAATATTTGGCCTCAAAGTCAGGCAGAAATTTTGTAAGAGCATAAGGAACCTCTTTTTTTATAACTCACCACAGACATCCCATAGCAACCTGAGGGAGGACAACTGAAAGAGTTGGTTTTGATCTGCCTGACATCATGTAGCATACCTTAGACTGGGTTATATGTCAGATTTGTTGCTTTCTATGGCACCCTAGCCTACTGTGTCAAAAAAATTCAAAGGTCCAGCCAAGCGACCTGGAAGCAATAATGGTCACAAGCTGGCAGAGAGTAGATTCAGACTAGACATCAGGAGACGCTACCTCAGTGTCAGGGCAGCTAGGATCTGGAACCAACTTCCAAGAGAAGTGGTGCTGGCTCCTACCCTGAGGGTCTTTAAGGGGAAGCTAGATGAACACCTTGCTGGGGGCATTTGACACCAGTACTCTTTCCTGCCATGGCAGGGGGTCGGACTCGATGATCTGCTCAGGTCCCTTCCGACCCTACCAACTATGAAACTATGAAAGGAGGTGTGTACTTACTTGGCCTGCACCTGCAGGGAGGCAGTTAGAAAAGCCAAAGCAACTATGGAGGTAAGACTAGCAACACATATTAAAAACAGCAAAAAGTCTTCTTTCTTTTTAAATACATAGGGATTAAAAAGGATGGAGGAGTCTTCTACTTCAATTGCTAAAGGACAGCAAGCAAGCTAACTAGGTGGGAAATGATTCAAACCACTGGGCATCAAATTAACAGGAGTCCATAGCATTTTAACAGACATCACTCAGATGTTCTAAGGATTTCAGCAAAGTTTTTGAAGAAGGGCTAGGTGTATACAAAGATCTTCCTGTTTCATTTATGGTGAGTCCTTCTTCCATTGGCTAGAAGTTGTTTCAGTTGCATCAAAGAGGTCATAGCATAATCTCAGTTTTAAGAAAATTTTTGTGATGCATTGCCTGGCATAGGGTGGGAAAGATAACAAGTAGGGCAGAACTGCTAGACTTCAGAAAGACTAACTTCAGCGTGCTCAGGAAATTAGTTATCAAGGCACTGAAAAACAAGAGAATTGGTGAAATAGGAGTCCAGGAAGGGTGGTTGTTCCTAAAGAGACCAATCCTATGGGCACAGAAGGAGACGATCCCTTTGCACAAGAAAGGGGGCAAAGGGGCCAAGAAAGCCTCTTGGCTGAACAGGGAAGTCCAGGAAAGCCTAGGGGCAAAAAAAGAGGCATATAGGCTGTAGAAGCAGGAAGTAGCTCCCATGGCAGAGTATACCTAGTTGGCCTGCACTTTCAGGGAGGCAGTCAGAAAGGCCAAAACAGAAATGGACCTTAGGCTGGCAAGAAAAATTAAAAACAACAAAAAGTCCTTCTTCAGGTATATAGGGAGCAAAAAGAAGGGGAGGAAGGAAGATCCAAGTAACTATAGGCCAGGCAGTCTCATCTCCATCCTTGGAAAATTCTAGGAAAAGATTATTAAAGATCATATTTGTGTGAGTAGAGTGGGAAAAATAATACTACAGGGCAATGAGCATGGATTCATAGCAGGCAGATCATGCCTGACTAATCTGGTTTCATTTTATGACCAGGTCACAAAATGCTTAGATGCAGAAGTAGAGGTGGATGTTGTTTTCTTAGATTTTAGGAAGGCCTTTGATACGGTATCTCATTCCATTCTCATAAATAAATTAAGAGTCTGTGACTTAGATGCTTACGTGGTCCAGTGGGTGGAAAATTGGCTTGGGGGTTGCATTCAGAAAGTGGTAGCAGATGAGTTGGTATCAACCTGGAAGGATGTGTGTAGTGGGGTTCCGCAGGGCTCAGTCCTTGGACCTATACTCTTCAATGTCTTCATCAGTGACTTGGAAGTGGGTGTGAAGTGTACTCTGTTCAAGTTTGTGGATGATACTAAATTGTGGGGTGAAGTGCACATTCCAGAGCATAGGGAACGATTGCAGGCAGGCCTGGACAGGTTGGATAAGTGGGCAGAACACAATAGGATGCAGTACAACAAGGACAAATGCAGAGTGCTACACCTTGGGCGTAAAAATATCCAGCACACCTACTGGCTGGGGAATGACCCTCTCAGCAGCAAAAAACCGAAAAGGGATCCGGAGTCATAGTGGACTCTAAGACAAACCTGAATCATCAGTGTAACAAAATCATCAGCAAAGATAACCACACTTTATCATGCATCAGCAGATGCATGACAAATAGATCCAAGGAGGTGATACTTCCCTTCTATGTGGCATTGGTCAGAGTGCAGTCGGGGTACTGCATCTAGTTCTGGGCACCGTACTTTAAGAAGAATGTGCATAACCTCGAGAGAGTCCAGAAGAGGGCCACTCATATGGTTAAGGGTTCACAAGCCAAGCCCTGTGAGGAGAGACTAAGGGACCTGGACCTCTTCAGCCTCCACAGGAGAAAGCTGAGAGGTGATCTTGTGGCCACCTACAAATTCATTAGCGGAGCACAGGAAGGAACTGGAGATGCTCTGTTCACCACAGCGCATCTTGGGGTAACAAGGAGCAATGGTCACAAACTGACAGAGAGCAGATTTAGGCTAGATATCAGGAAAAACTTATTCACAGTAAGGGTGCCCAAAATTTGGAATGGGCTTCCAAGGGAAATGGTGTTCTCCCCTACCCTGGGGGTCTTCAAGATAAGGCTGGATAGGCATCTGGCTAGGGTCATATGACCCCAGCACTCTTTCCTGCCTAGGGCAGGGGGTCAGACTCGATGATCTGTTGAGATCCCTTCTGACCCTAGCATCTATGAGTCTATGAAACCTAGAAGTCCATTAGTTGAACTCAGTTGAGATTACAGAAACTAGTATATCAGCAGCACATAAAGAATCAATGTGCTCCATCAAATAATCCTGCCTTTGAAACCCAGCCTGAATGGCTTGATATGATTAACTGGTAAGAGAAAATCTGGAACACTTGTCTCTCTAGAACCGTAGCAAGATAGCTTAACCACTTAACCACCATCCCTACAGTCTTCTGTCTAGTCCTAGTGTAATTAAGAGGATCTCTAACTGACTCCTCAGTTTCACATATTTCTTTGCCTTCCCATTATATTTATGAATGGTGCTTTAAGATTTTCACATTATCCAGAACTTGGGTGAAACAAATATGTTTCATAGTTTCATAGTTTCTAGGGTCGGAAGGG
>NW_017729026.1:47466019-47469450 GCF_001723915.1 Gavialis gangeticus | reverse complement strand
CCCTCCTGTACAGCCTATAGCCCTCGACATTCACCGCCCATTAACAATATTAACAATATTGTCATTAACAATATTAACAATATCAATAGCAATAAAATGGAAGAAATGCTAACAACAGATTTTCTTATTTTGCTGCATTTTTACTGATGATTTACTCCTTTTTTAGTCTGACAGATGAGGTATCCAGGCTGATTTAGTGATAGTGGCTTTTACAAAAAAATTGACAAGCAGCCTTTTAATTATGGATTTAAATGATACTTCTTTCTTGTATCATTCCTTTGAAAATCTGCCGTTTTCATTTTCGAGTCACTGTGGTCTTTAATGACAGGTAGAGCAGGGCTGAAATATGGAACTCACATAAAACAATCTAAGGCTGCATCCAGACAAGCATAGACATTTGGTTCCCCAGGGACCCCTATGGCATGGGGCAGGTTACCCCGGGGGGAGTAGGGGAGGCTGGGGCCAGCACAGTTGCTGGCCCCAGCAGCCTTACCTGGAATCCTGGGGGCCAGGGAAGCTGCAGCTGTGTTGCATGCACTGTCCCTGTGTGTGCCACCCTGCTTTTTTTCTGCATGGGTTTTTTTGACCCCTGGATCTCCTAGGGTGTAACCCCCCCCCCCCGGTCTACAAGGTAGCGCAGGTCACACAGCCCCCATGGGGCACCACATATTGCATGGCCAGTCATCTGGACATGGCCTAAGGTGCCAAAAGAACTCTCACAAGTGCCCCTCCTGCCTCTTAGCAGGAGAAAAATAATTTAAGTAACTAATACACAGAGACATTAACTGAAAGAAATAACTGAACGGAATGGCGTCTACTATTATTGCTTCAATATTTAATGTCAAAGCTAAAGTATGGAAAGACTGTAAACAAGAGAAAGAAAGGAATTAAGTGAACAACAACAAGAAGAAAAAAATACACCAGTGCAAAGTGTCTCCAGTGTTTTGTTGCACTATAGATTGCCATCCCAATGTTGATATATGCAGTAGATAAGAATAGTGGGCCAGCATTAATTTCTAATTATGCTACCACCATTTTTAAATGTCCATTGTTCAGTCTGATTGGACACTTGTCACAGAGGTGGCTAGAGGGCGCATAAAGGAAAACAAGCCTTTAAGCCTTTCTCCCAATCTCATTGGTAGTATAGCTGTGCCACTGAATGGGATGGCATGTACTAGAATAGGTAACATGGCTCTTCCCTGGAACAGCAGAAACATTTTGAATTAGCAGCCATGGTCTTCCTCCTAGCCAACTCTGGGCAACTCATAATATCACAAGCCAGCATTAGAAATGTGCACAGAAAGTCAAATATTCATAGATAGCATTACCATATTTTATGACTTGCAATAATCTGTTGGCATTGGTTGGTATTGGGCACCGCATTTCAAGTTGGTGATAGAGATTTGACCTTAGTGAAACACATACACACTGCTTCAGTTTCCTAACACTGCCATGAACTTCCTGTAGTAAAAACACAGTGAAGAATCAAAATTCAGTGTGAGTAATTTATGAGCTATCTGAGAGGTAAGGCTAATTTACAGGGTTTGTAGTGGGGGTGGGGGAGGGACAAAAAAGATGACCATTAGGTATTAGGCAGAAGTGGCCCCTCCCACCTTTTAGCCCAATAACCTAGTACATGGCTATCCAACCCGTGGCTCACAGGTTCCTGCCATGGCTACCCACCACTGCTCCTGCCTTAGCTCCCCTGCCTTCCTCCAGTTTCTATTTTCTGCCCCAGGAGAGGGCTGGGGTGCCTGAGCTGCATGTATGGCTAGAGGGGGCCAGGATGCTTGTGGTTCTCATACACTTGGGGAAGAGGCTGGGCTGCTTGCCACTGAGCATGAGAAAGGCAAGAGCCAGGCTGCCAACAGTGCAGAAGGGAGCATGGCTGAGAGGCGAGAGGGTGCTGGATGCAGTAGTGGGGGCCCAGGCTGGTGGGGGGAGGCAGGGGGCATAGCACATGCAGCCAGGAGTGGAGAGGAAGGCAGGCTATCTGTGCAGGGGAGAGCTTGTGGGGGAGTATCTGTGCAGCAAGCAGACCTAAGTCTGCAGCTCATTCTTCATAAAGCCCTTGAACTGTGGCTCATTGCTTGGAAGTTGGCTAGGGCAAGATGCCCATATCCTAGGCCTCTCTCACCCCAAAGGGTCTTAAACGTATTGTGGCTGTTTCCTAGCAATGTCACCCAACCACAAGACCCCTTCTTCAGCCCTACTCATGCTTCATTCAGGTCAAATGTAGCAAACAATGCCAACTTTGGTATGTCCAATTTTGTAAAAAAAAATGTGGTCTCCTAGACAGTTAAACAAAAGACAGAGAGGAAAGTAGAAAAGATCATGAAAATGCCATTTTTTCCATAGGGTTTAGATGTGATTAGAATTTTGAAATTCTCTAATTTTTGACCAGCTGTCCCATCGGAAACCAGTACACTATGAATATTCATATCATGCTGCTTTGATTGTACACATAGATCACATGCCATGTTTCTGTTCCCTGACTGGAGGAGTGTCATTCTTAAAAGCAGATGTCACTGCGAATGTTCTCAATTAGTAAATTGGACTGTGTACTCTGTACAGTTCTGTAATAGTCATCTAAAAGTTGTAGTAAACATTTTTTCCACAGAATACGGCAGAAAGAAAAATGCAGTTTCTAAAGGCAAGCCAAGATGAAGGTTTTTTTTTTTTAAAAATCAAACAAACACCAGTGAAAAAATGTTTGGCAATAGTCATTCAGCCCTATTAAGTAATACATTTCTTTTTATCTGCAGCCAGCTCTAACATTGCTGTGAGGTGTTCTTTCAATAAACATTTGCCTTAGTGATATAAGCCAGAGCAACTGTAGAGTTGGTAGCACAGATTAGACTGATAAACCATTTTGTAGGCGTGGAATGGAGACCAGAACAGTAGTTTTGAGCTCTGATTCTTTTCTTATGACATTTTTAAACTCTTTTCATTTATATATTGATAAAATCACTCTCGACACTATTGCTGGTATTATGAAGACAAAGATACAAGACTGAATGGGTATGAAACTCCTCTCACCCTGAAGGGCTATAGCCCATTGCTTGGACTATTGCCTGTGTTCTGTTAGTGCTATAACACAAGAAAAAACTGATTTTCAAGACTTCCAGTTCTGCTTCTCTCACAGGCACTATATTCACACTGCCGTGTGCTCAGATCATATAAATAGGCTCTGGCCCTGCAAAAATACACAAATTACAGTAAAAGCTTTGCTATCTGGCATGAGTGGGGTAAGGAGGGTGCTGGGTATCTAAAAATTCTGGTTACTGGAATTAACGTGCAGCTGCGGTGGCCGCCACTGCATACAAACTTCTCCGTCCTCCCCCCGGCCTGTGTGGGCCACAGAGGGGAACCGCTGCCCTCACCCCCCCAGCCCAGCCCTGCTCAGGAAATACTTCATACCCAAGCTAATA
>NW_017729026.1:47452329-47461019 GCF_001723915.1 Gavialis gangeticus | reverse complement strand
TCTGGTTACTGGAATTAACGTGCAGCTGCGGTGGCCGCCACTGCATACAAACTTCTCCGTCCTCCCCCCGGCCTGTGTGGGCCACAGAGGGGAACCGCTGCCCTCACCCCCCCAGCCCAGCCCTGCTCAGGAAATACTTCATACCCAAGCTAATAGAGTATTTCAGTTAGTAAAATGCTGGTTAACACAGCTTTTACTTTATTGTTACAAACAATTGTTACAAAATATTAGTGTTCAACCATGATTTGAAACCATTCACATTATGATATGTATTGCGATAACTTGATATATCTATTTTGCTAATTAGCACTATGTGTTTTCCTGCTATCCTTCACAATTCATCATTATCTGTTACTGTACCCATCAGTGTATTATGAACAGGTCTTACCTTCGCTCTCTACTTATCAAGTCTGGAAGGATTTTACCAATAACTTGGGATTCATTCTGGTATAAAAGCTAAATTTGGCCCATGATTCTGGGTTGGTGACATCGCTTTCATATGTATAGCTAAAGATTATTATGGTATGTAGTTACAATTAGATCTGGAAGAATGAGTATATAACAAGGACTCAACAAGCTTCAACAAGGACAAGAAGTCAATGGACAGCTGAAATATTAAGGGCAAAGCTATACTGCACTTTACAAGCCAAAATGGCAGTTATGCAGCTGCTAAACCACCTTTTCTGGCATTTGTGCACAGTTGACAATCCCACAGTATACACATTGTGGACTGCAAGCCTCCTGTCTTTCTTTACCCACATATGTAATGCACTTGGTGATCCTATTCCACATGCAGTTTGAACACACCTTAGCCTGAGTCCAGAAGTTATAGTCTGACAAAAAGCAAGGAGGAATAGAAAGGTTCTCATATATTTCAGCTCCATCACTTACTGGTGTGGGCAACTCACTTGGGGAGCCAGAGGCCCACTTCCTAGGTCCTCTGCAGCTCAGGCTTTATCAAGCCCCCTCTTAAACTCTCATTTTGAAACTGAGCCACTGGCCACGTCTACACAAGTGGCACATTGTGCAGTTGTTACTATGCAGTCATTTAGCACTTGCATAACCAAGCACTAAAGGACTGCTCGGTAACTGGCATTACTGTGCAGTAGCATCTGTTCATGTTTTTTTTCAAATGTTGCTGTACAGTACTTTGTTACTGCTACGCAGAAGGAACATGTCACAGTTAGTGCCTGCCAACACTACTGCGCAGTAACAACAAGCTACTGCACAGTAGCTCGTTGCTACTGCACAGCAGTGTGTCATGTAGATGTGCCCACTGTAATTTACCTTTAATACTCATTGGTTAAATGGGTGAAGAGCAATGCTCCACTTGGAGCAAGAGTCCATGCTAGATCCTTCCAGAGCCATAGCTTGAGCTAAGCAACCTCTGACTTGTTTTCTTCCTCTTGCCTCCATGCATCTCCCTCTCTTGGTTGCCCAAGAGCCAGTTTCAAGAGGAGAGCTGGAGAATGCCTAAGTTGGGGTCTGGCAATGAAAGCAATGTTCTGGAAAGTAGAAAGGAGGGCCTAAAACATGGATCTCCCATTTCCTGGGTAGGTGCTCTAACCATTAGGCTACTGGGTTAAAATGCCTATTTAGAATTTTGTAACTTACATTTATCCAAGTATGTGCACACAGAGCTCTGAACTTGCTCCGCTCTACCAGAGTGCAATCTTCTGAACACTCTCAATGTACATGGAGATGCTTTCCATCACTTTTTAGTAAATAACCTATCCGCTTAGGTTCTCAGCTCTTATTTCCAGTATATGAAATGGTCCCAATCCAGGATAGCTAAAAACCACCAGAGCTCCAGAACAAAGACCATTGTTAACAACTACGGTCCTCCTGCACAATAAAGCTTTTTACCACAAGAATAAAGCTCATCTTCATAAGACAGTGGTGCCCAATACTCAGTGGTGCGGGGTCAGTCTGAGTCAGATCCCACATGGGGTTGGTGCATTGGTTGGTTAGTAGATGTGTGTGCCAACTCAACCTCATGTGCTGGCCCGACCCCATACATCAGATGCAGCTGTGCACTGGCCTGATCCTGCACCCTGGATCAGGCCCCATGCCAGCCCACTCTGTGCACCTGGATCCACCCACTGAGTGACCTTTGGTACCTGGGCAGGGCTCCATTATTGCTGTCAGCACTCTGCTACCAAATTTCCAGACACATAGGGAATCCTATGGTTTGGATGACATGGCTCCATGGGCCATATCTGTCCTGTGTGCTGGAGGTTAAGCACCACTGATACAGGTGGAAAAACTTTATCAAGGGCTGATTGGTGTCATTTCTGAAATTATTTTAGCAAAACAGTTTATTGGAATGAACTCCTATGTCAACTGAAGCCACTTTTATCAATTAAAAGAAGCCCTTCTTTGGCCGTGTCTTTGCTAATGTAAATGTATAACACAGTGTAGATATAATATACTTAATAAATGGGCAAACACACAATTTTCTGCTTGAGAAAAGAACGGCGGAGGAGGGGGAAGATTCACAGCAATGTTGTTTAATATACTGCTGGAAAATAATTGGACATTGGGCATAAGAAGGCTGTATAAGAACCTAAGCAGAAGAGCAGAGAGGAAAAAAGAATAAAATACCATATGTATTCAAATCCAATACTAGGTTTTTCCCCCCTTCCGACATGGAGGGGAAAAACAGCCTCATTGTGAATGTGAGTACTGGCCCAGAGAAGATGGCTGCTGTGGTTTTGGCTCTGGCCGTGACCTAGAGCCAAGGCTTGGGGCCAGAGCTGAAGACACAGCTGCCATGTGCCTTGGGCTAGGGTGGCTCAAGGTGGCTTGTGTGGTTGGGGACAGGGTGCAAGGCAGGGGAAGCATGGAAGAAATTGTGAATACAGGAAAAGAGCAGGGAAGATCTAATGGTGAGAGGAGGAAGTGCAGGAGAGATTGTATGGTGTGCAGCCCACAGGGAGGGCCAAGTGGCAGGGAGAAGCAGGTACCAGGGGGGCAAGTGGTAGGAAAGGTGGTGGAAGTGGGGCAATCACCAGACAGTTCAAGTGGCAAAGAAGATAGATAGCAGGGGGCCAGGCATCAAGGGCTAATGCACTGGGGGAGGCAAGAAGCAAAGATGACAGGCACGGGGAGCAAGGGGCAGGCGGACTGCCTGCATCCATGCTGCTGATTGCTACCCTGCCATTGCTTTCCTGCTGCTTTGCCTTGGAGGACAAATTTAAGACATCCCTCAAATAATTAGATTCTTTCTATACATGGCAACTTTTAACAAATTTATAATTTTCCATGTCTGGAATCTAATTATTCAAAGTGGCCTTTGATTTGGGTAAATAAGATAGTTCTGAAATATATCTGCTGAACACTAAGAACACTATTTCTGAACCAAACCCACATGTTAAATTTATCTGGATATTATCAAGTAGAAGGACTTACAGAAACAGCTCCTTGTGGGAGCTGATAGCATGTTTGGACTTGGGATTAAGAGGGAGTAGTTTGTTCGCCGTCTGCCAGCTCTTGTATTGTATTTATACTATGAAAGCTTCAAATCAGACAGCAAAAGTTTTGCTGTTGCACTCCTGATAAGCACCAAAAGTGTTGCTCTGTTGGAGCTTAGGGGAAGTTGCAAGGTGCCAGGACTGTGTTAGGTGAGCCCAGAGAACTGAGGTCTTATTATATCCTGGTTGTGGGGAAACAGAAGCCTGCCACAGTAGGGGTTTAGGGGAAGGAGGGAAACTGTCAACTAGATTAGGGAAAATAAGTGAACCTCCACAGACTGTGATAAAACCTTGAAAAAGGATCCAAACATCTCAGTGCTTATCTAAACTGAAATTACAAGCTTTGTAATGTTTGTCCATTACCTTCTGTGGACTATGGCTTGGGGTCTAACAAAAGGCAATCAGAGCTACAAGGGAGAGAAAGATTATCCAAAATATTTGTTTGACTAAAAGCTAGGGGAATATAAAAAAGCAAATTACTTCCCATACACATTGAGTGGGGTTTTTTGTTTGGGGTTTTTTTAATATTTTTGCTGAAGTGTGACAGCTCTTTTTTATAAAAGATCCTCTCTGATCTATCCCTGCCTTCCCTGGCAGCCAGTTGCAGGGAGCCTTTAGGGAAGAGTGTACTACTCGGGTTTCCAACATATTCTATACCCTCCCTAGAAAACAAATCAAAAAATCCAAGTTAAAAGCTAAATATTTCAGACAGAGAAAGAACATTTTTCATAGAAATAGACTGAGTTTCCAAAGGTACATTGCACACTAAGCATTCAGGTGTGCAAAAAAACTAATTGAGAAGCAGGGTGCTGAGCAGCTTTGGGATGAATGCTGTACACCAGAGGCCAGAAGGTTCTCCACAGATTACATTGACCCATTCCAGGCTCCAGAAGCTCATTTAAAGGTCTTAAGCATGTCTGTTTAAAAGTTCCTTCCCACAAATACAGCTTAGGAACTTGGGGAAAAAAGGCACAACATCTTTGTCTCAGGCTTCGATGCACTTAGACTTACCACAATTACCTTCCTCTTTAGTTTGTTTGATTCTTGGGTAGCTCAGTAGGTAAAGCCCTGGATTAAAAACCAAGAAAGAAAATGAGAGGTGGTCTGAGATGGGCTGAGCTGTAGTCTAAACAAGGAGACAGTGACTGCGCATTATCTTCACGTGAATGGAGATCCTTGGGATAATGTGTATGGCTCTTAACAGCAAAAAAAAGTATTTGCCAATAGCCACCCATTGTTCTGCTTTTGTCAAGACTGAAATAAGAGAAGACTTGCTTTTCAGGTCCAGTCTGTGAGGATGGTGGAGTGGAATGCAGTCGGATTCCAGCTGAGTGTTTGATGTCTTCATTTTTGAGGCCTCTTCTGAAAGAGACCTGGCAGGAAAGTGTGGCCCCGCATACAGAAAGGGCAAGTCCTGTAGCAAGTCGCTTTCCTAGTAATGAGGAGACATGCAATTCTATTATAATAATGTTCTTTTATTACCACAGCAGAGCTAATAGAGATGTGGCGACTTCACACCTGCTAGCTGGGCAAAAAAAAAAGTCACCATGAAATCTCCCAGAGGGCAACTGCTGTCTACAGGCTAGAGTGCAACTGACAGATAACGTGCCTGACAATGACATATTGCTTTAGGACAATAGTGAAACGACTAGATTTCTAACTATAATCTCCAACTTCTCTCTCAGAAAAATACAAAAACAACAATGAACAGATGCATACATTTTAATCCTGCCATTTCATTTGTTGGTTGTGTAATAGTAAGGGTGGGAGGACGTTAGTAGTCCACAAAAGAAAGACATGGGAAATTCAGCTGTCTCCTCATAAGTGTACAGTCGAATGCAGCTCCATAAATGTTTTTATTATAAAGGCACAGTTATAGTCTTGCAGCCTGCAGTTACTTTCACTTGGTATTTTGTTTAAAAAAAATGTCAAGATAAATGAAAATGTTTCAAATAGCGGAAGATCGTTCTATTGGTTTTCTTCAGATTCCGCTGATAAACACAAGCTGGTTTTCTTAAACAGTGAGATGCCATCTTTTTGACAGATACAATATGTAGTTATGTCACAGCATTATGATAAACCTTATAGGGAAGACACAGCAGGGTCAGGGAGATTCTACATTCTCAGCACAGTTTCCATGAAAGGAATGTTTACATGACCCACAGCACAAAGTTTAAATATATGCAGCAGTTTTGCTGTTAACTCCCTGAACTGGCTTGCTGAGCAGACCGCAGCCAGGAAAATTCTGTTCGACTTGTTGTTATGTTGTTACCGTTAACGTTTTCCTGTCTTGTCAGCTGTTTTGGACATCTGCTATGCCCTATAAAATATCTGCACAGAGGTGGGTGGTTTTTTGTTTGGTCTGTTAAAGGGTGCTGGGGAACATAAATATTAGCGTGTCCTTTTGTTTGTGTTGGTTGAGAGTAGATGAGAGAAGAGGAAGAAATTTTAGACATCAAGCCAATGAAAATGAGTAAGATGCTTGCCTGACAGTGTTGTCTTTGCCTTTTGTGACTGCTTTTCCAAATCTGTAACATATATGCAAACAAAAATATACATATGACCTAATGTTTTGTTAGCATGGAGCTTAACAAGATGGGTTCAGAACTCATGTTGGTCATAAAAGTTTTTTTTAATAATTATACTCAATGTCTTTTGCTTTGGATGTGATTGCTTCATGCATCTGGAGCCCAGAATATAGTAGAGCAATTGAATCCTGAGAAGTTGTGTAGAACACTTTACAATTACACAAGCAGCCTAAGAGTAGTCTAACAGTTAAGTAGGACAGACAACATTTCAGCAGATTTAGTAACTACTTAAGGCTTAACAAGGTTAGTGACAGTATGGACATAAACAAGAATATACTTGTCAAGCCTCATCTTTTCATTGCTTTTCAACAGTTAAATCTCCCAAAATACACAACATCTTTGAACTGTGCTAGTAATTGTAGGTACCCAGGAGACAATGCAGGTGCTATAATTAAACATGGGTCCAGTTCTGGTGCAGGGCAAAACATAAACCAATTCACCCAGATTGTCATAGATGCAATTTGTGCCTTAAATTTGTTCAATATAACTAGCTCATTTACATACAGTGCAGATCAGCAGTGTAGGCAAGGTTTGAATAGCAGCAAGTGAATTTCTCACAAAACCAGCAGAGACATGAAAATCTACCAAAAAGGTAAATGTTATAGGGATTCCCCAAGAGAAAACTGACTCCTACGTTCTGCAAACCAAGCCTTATCTGGTTCACAATAATATTGATATTTTCTAAAACTGTTTTCTGTCCAAACACCAGAATGTGTGTGAGCGCATGGGTCCACTCACCTCCTCTCTTTGTGTTGCAGTTACCTGGACTCCTGGTCTTGTCTTCCCCCTCTTGCCCGCCATGTCTTGGTGTTATACTAATGTTTGGGAGGGTGGAAGATTCTGCTAGTGTAGGTCTGTCTAACTGGGTGCCGATCTTCCACAGAGCTCTATATCCCTTACACACTGCCCCTTTTCTCTCAGGTGTCTCAGTTTCCTCTGGTCAGGCCTCTCTTTGGGCTTGGTTGTTTGGGTTTCTTCTTCGTTCGTCTTGCTTTCTCCCTCTCTCCTACTCCCTTCATCGCTGCCTCCTCCTCTCCCTTTGCAAGGCTCTATGTTTCTCTGATTATCCCAGGATCAATCCGTCTCCCACGCCTTGGTCTCTCCCTGCCTTGCTTCAGGCTTAGTAGACTAAATTGCTCTACAGGATCCTGGTACAAGGATTAGGACCCACTTAACTTTAACTCAAACACAAAGGGAAGCTTTACCCTCGGCTGTCCCTCCTTTGCCCAGGAAAACTAAATCAAAAGGGGAACAGACTCTTGCCTACCTCCCCTATGGCCCGGACTCCCAAATATACAAAAGAAAAGCACTGCTTCCACTGGCTTCCTCCAAGCTCAAATGTCTGGCCAGGTTCACACCAATACCAGAGCAGAGCTTGGCTCATCTTCTTCCATTGCCTACAGCTAGGGAGAGAACTGTACCATCAAGGAAATGAGGAATCTTTTTGCCTTCTGAATCAAGGAGGAGACCCAGAAGTGGCTTCACTGAGTACACTGCGACAAGGAACTCCCAGCAGCACTCCTGGTCCTAGCAGGGGATCTAAAGAGTGCCCACTACCACTTCTGGTTCTAGCTTGAAGGGCTGAAGAGCATACAGTCCTGCTTCTGGTGTAGGGACCTAACAGTGCTCACCCCTCAGCTTGATCTTGATAGTTTCAAGGCAGAGCCCACTGCACAGAAAGGTAGGGATCAGCACTGCACTATGTGAATGGGATGGGGACAAAAGTACATAGAAAAACCCATACCCACCAATTCAGGGTTCCTTCTGCACCTGAATGAGAGAGTAGGGCAAAAATAGGGCCTTGGGATCCTATTGTCGGTAGCCCACCATCCAAGACTGTCACCTGAAGGCAATTCTGGTGTCTCTCCCACTGGTTTCCCATGGTTCAGAGTGACTGCTACTGAGTATCTCCCTAGTCAGAACCCTTGATCAACCCATTGTGGTACAAACTCCCAAAGGGAATATAGGGTGCATGAAGAGAAAGAGGTGGAGGGTATTATGCTTCCATCCTGGATGGACAAAACACATGGCCCAGGTAACTAATTATTTGCACAGTGCTGGTCAGATCACACCCCTACTCTCTCCCATTTCCTCCAACCAAGATCTGAGGCATCCAGTTCATGACTGGGCATTTCACACCTCAACACACAGCAAGTGTTAAAATAAATCTGGCTGTTGGCACTGGATTCACAACACAGCCCTGATACCTTGCTCTAGGTGAGCACAACCTCCAGACCAACCACAACTGCTCCAGTTCATGACAGGCAAATTTTATTGATACGCAGTGATAGGAAATAAGAGCAATGCAAGCAAAGCAAGCAAGATGATTACAACATACATTACCCAAATTCTCCATTGCCCAGAATATATACAAGGTGAGTGGTGTGCCTGCTCAGTACATAAACGCCACCTTGAGGTTCTTTGCTTGAATGTGGTTGTCATACTGTCCATTAGGGATGCACAAAGCTTTGGTCCCCAAGTCGATTCAGCAGAGATTTAGCCTGATTCGGTGGCCGGATCTCTGAATCCGAATTGAATCAGGAGACCATTTAATCTCTCCGAATCAAATCGGAACCATTCAGTGATTTGGATATAGACACAGCTTTAAATGTTTTTTCTACATATCTCA
>NW_017729026.1:47442453-47451910 GCF_001723915.1 Gavialis gangeticus | reverse complement strand
ACTCAGAAGTGGACCAGAAGCAGTTCTGGTCCACTTCTGGGTCTGCCGGGGAGTGCACTGGGGGGCCCTCTGGTGCCTCTCTGGCTCAGTGACTGGTGCCTCTTGGGTCTGGGCCTGGTACCTTGAGGTATGTAGAAAAAAACATTTAAAGCTGTATCTATGGTCGAATTGCTGATTCTCCAAATCAGCATCAAATTTTCACATTTGGATTCAACTGAACCAAATCAGGGACAGTGGTCTGAATCAACAAATCAAATCTATGTCCCTGATTAGGCCGAATCTGAATCCAAATTGAATATAGCCTGTTTTGCACGCCCCTACTGTCCGGGTTCTGTTTTGTCAGCCAAAATCCTGTTTTCATAAACCAGTCACATGCACACACCTTAATTTGGTCATTTCATTTGAAACTGGAAATCCCAACGGTTTTTGCAAGTGAGCACTATAGTCCTGGAGGCCTGGAACAAGGCCTATCTCTATTATGAAATTAAAATTTGGATGTTTTCAGTGTCCCAGGAAGTGTATATCCATTGGCCTTAGACACCCTGTCTGCCTTGAAGGCTGTGAAACTGTGTGACAATGAGCTTTTAAAAATCAATTAACCCTTGCCATTCTTCTAAACCATCGTTCTAATGCAATATCTACTTTACCTACAAGCCAATTCCTAACGGAGCAAATCTCCACATATAATTTTCTAGCCATCACTGGCTTAGTCACAGTACCTGGAGTATCCCTCAGGGTCATCCTCTGTTGAAGTAAGGGTCATTCTCAGAGAGGTCTGTAGGAAGCATTTAACTGGTCCAGTCCCTGATCCCACTACAAAGTCTGTAGCTGCAAGCCAGCTCTAAGTCTCACAGCAGATAGTCATGCACCAAATGCTCAAGACCCCATGTAACCCCAGAGCTTTCCTGGAAAGAACATCTCCCTTCCCCCCTCCATTCTCTGGGAGAACACAAACCAACCCACCCCCTGGCAGTCCTGTACTGATAGCAAAATGGAGCACAGAAAACTCATGGTGGCTCAGGAGCAGGGAAGGCCCAGGGCAGCACAGCTCCTTCTTTGTCCCCCCTCATCTGGAAGCATAGGAGCCAAGCTTTGCTACTGAGGACAACAGACAGCAGGGCTCTACTTGAGTAGCATTAGGTGGCCACAAAACTCACTCAACTGGATCCTCAGAAGGCAAGTGCTATGCCCAGGGTTGCTGGACCATTGTATCAGAGCTAGAGATAACACTCAATCTTGATTCTTACATTGATCAGTGTCCCCAGGCTTGCAGCTGCACCAAAGCATGGATTTGAACATCTCTTGGAAGACTATCTCCTACGGAAGCAGCAGGACAGAGGCAGAGGGCTCCCCTGGCACACTAATAATTATTCTGCCTCTAATGCTGAGAGATTTTCACCATGGAGTGGTTGAGAAGGAAGTACTCATACAATGACAGGAAGAGGGTTGGAGAGTTCTGCTTACACCCTGCAAGTGGGCAGTCCCTGTGTACTCCTGGGAAACCCAGCATCCCAGCATGAACCTGGGTCCCTAGGACTACAGAGTGAGAGAAGCAAATGCCCGCTTTAGTTTCTCAAAAGGCCCAACCCCCTTTCTTCTAGGCAGCCCTCCCAGAGCAGCAGCAAAGCCCACTGCCTACCCAGAGAACAGGTTTCCCCCAACAGGGTACTGTTCCCAGATGGGATGGGTAGGACATCCGTATGGCTCACAGAGTCAACAGGAGATGGACCAGACAGGGGACTTACAATCTCCAGCTCCTATCTCTGCAATAGTACCTGGCTGTGATATGGCAGAGCCAAAATTTCTGCTGTTATGCCCCAAAGAACCAGCAAAGTTTGACATGTTTCAATGCCTCTACTCTCATGGAGATCACCACCACATGGGAAGGGAGCCCATGGAGGATAACAGTGGCTCAAGGATGAGCTGCCACACAACTGCACAGGAGATAAGAGACCTGTGAGAGATAGCAACAAAGCAAGGAGAAGATGCTAGAAACCCTCCAAGATGTTGGTAGCTGCCTCCAAGTGCCAGGCATGTACTCCTATGATCTGGATTTCTAGGGCAGGGTTCCCTAGAAAGGCCCTCAGTTTCCCTGGCCACATGGAAGAAGTCAGCCAATTCCAGAACATCTGGTGGCTGGAGGGTCTAGTCAGTGGCCCTGTGTGGTTCCTAGGCAAGAATATGTTCAGACTAAACTGCACAGCATAGACCAGTTCATTTGAATATTTGCACACACTGAAAGAAAAGGCAGCCCTGAATTCTAGGAAACTAAAAACCTTAACTCCAAACTTAGCTATTAAGAGTGAACAAGAAATACATTCAGCCATTGTGTACCAGTGTATGTACCACCACTGACTTGAGGTCTTAAACAAGTTAAATAATAGCAGTAGTAACTACAACAATAGTAATAATAGTAATAATAATAATAATAATAATAATGAATATGATGTCACTTGCCTTTTACAAAGCTCCACACTAACTCATCCATTTCTGAGAAAAAGGAAAATTAAGCAAATATCTGTCCATCTGAATTCCAATTCTAAATTAATACCAAGGTATACATCCCCCTAGTAAAATTGAAAAAGGATGAATTCAGTAGTGGTGAAGGCACTGATATGGCAGTTTGGAAAACTCTAAAGTCAAACATGAGGCAGATGAGGCATAGGATAAATCTTAGTCTTATATATTCTTCACAAATTAATTTAGCAATGCAGGGATGGGGCTGAATATTCTCCATGAAAAAAAATACCAGAGATTGTTGCTAACAAATGTCCTTATGGAAGTCATAGCACAGCAGCAGTGACAACAAAAGTTACTAACTTTCCAGTTATTAACAGGAAATGTGATTTTTGCATTTTTTACAAGTACACCTGAAAAAGAAAATTTAAATGATTAGACTTTCCCAATCAGAAATTCTGTAATCTCTCATGCTATTTCCCTGACTCAAACTTGCTACATTACCTGGATTCAAATGGATTTCTAGTTCTTCTGGAACTCTATAATCCTGAAATCACACAAGGAAACCTGGGTTTTTGTCCCTGTACCCTTTGTCCCACCAATGGATATGACAGCTGCTTGCAACTGACAGATTAAATCTGGTAACTGAACTTGCTGTGTGTGTACTCAGCCAGCCCTTAAACCAGCACACTGGGGGGTGTATAGAAAGAAGGTTTACCGTGCAAGTCAAAAGGGAGTGTTCCACTAGCCCGACTAACAGCTGTACTGAGCTTTTCTCAGTTTGAAGTCAGTTATTTGCAAATCTTATAGCAGTTCTTTGACAAGTTTTTTTTTTTCCACAGCTTTATGAAACAAGAAATAGAGCCAAGAGTCTATACTTTGTCACACTGATAGAATGGATCTTTCTATGATACTACAACAGTCATTGTCATGAGTGATGTCCTTACTAGTGCTCTGCTTTAAAAGTATGTCTTGCAGCAGGTTTTTTTAATATTTTTTTTTTAAATCAAATAGTCTCAGTATTTCAGGAGCCAAATAAAGGGACAAAGTGCTTCCCTCTTTCTCATCAGCTAAATGTAGCCCACACTGGTAGAGACCTTACCTTTTCACTGGGTAGCCTATGGGTGGCATATATGAAGTAGGTTGATTGGCTCAATCCAGTTCAGGAGAGGTGTCAGTATGTGCGCCTACTTAACACATTAAAAGCACAGTAGACTAATTCTACTGCACATCAACGTGTCATGGTAATGTGCAGGAGGATGAGTCTACTGTGCATTAGCATCATGTAAAAGACATGTGCCAGTGCTACTAAACAGTAGTGAAAATTATGGCACATTAAGTTTAGTACCCGTTATTACATTAGTGTTATTACAGGTACTAAATGTGCCATCATTATGGCACATTAATGCATATGTAGACATTCCCAGTGATACTGGGATAAGTAAGGAATGGAGGATCATGAAGACTGAAACCTCCATCAGTTCTTTGATATGGTTCCATTAAGTCAAGTTGAGACACACTGGGTTGTAGGGGCAATCTGCCACTTACGTTGCTAGTCTTTTATGAATATACACTGACTTGTTGGTTTAACACCTTCTGTAGCATAACGTGCTGCAATTTCCAGCTTGGGCATTTAAGAGGCTACTAACACTGATAATCTCATCCAACAATTTCAAATTCTCATTTTCAATATACTCACAGTTAACTATCACTAATATTAAAGGAAAATTGAGGATAACTGTAAATGTGAGCATTCATTTTGCACCTCCTTATAATGTTCTGTATTTAAATAGATTGGACTGCTGTGATGTGCTGGTGAGGATATATTTGCAGTAATACATCCAAATATCTAGTCTAAAGTCAAAACCCCTATTAGCATAATAGCTAACAGAGACTTTTCTTTATTTGAATGTTAAAGGAAAAGAGAGTGAACAGATTATTGCCAGTATATTAAAAACACTTTAACCCGTGCCTCCTCATTAAACCATCCACTAGTTCCATAAACCAAATGAGCAGGAAAAGTAAGATGAAACAGTATGAAAAATCACATGTAAGGACAGAAAAGGTATTTCCCCAAACCATCCTTTTAGTTGTTCCCAAGAGGAAAGAATTAAGTTAATGCAAGTCAGCCTATTTACTCCCACTGGCTACGTCTACGTGAGATACTGACAGTGCAATAGCTGAATAATACTGCACAGTAGTGAGTCACAACACTAACAGTGCTAATATACTACTGCATAGTAGTGTTAGGCTACTGGACAGAAGCATCACTTAAAAGGCACTTGCCAGTGCTACTGTGCAGTAACTCCAGTTACTGTGCATTTATATTGTACTTGATTATACAAGTACTAAATAAATGTGCAGTAACCACTGCACAGTGGCATCTCATGTAGATGTGCCCACTCTGTTTGTAAGTGCATCAAAAGGCCTTATGTTCAGCTGTAATAGATGCAATGAATGGATCTACTAATATGAGAATAGAGACTTCATTGACCCTATCCTTTCAGCTTTAGAGCATAGGTAAGTGGTGAGAAAGGTCAAGCACCCACAAAAATTAGTAGATGACCATTCAAAACTGACAAGAGAAAGTACATTTTTATGCAAAACATGGTTAAATTGTGGAATTCATTGCCACAGGAGGTGGTGGAGGCAAATAACACAGTCAGTTCAAAAAGGGATTAGAGGGTCTTGGTTGTAGCTGTATTGATCTAAGGACATTAGGCAGAGAAGGTTATTTGGGTAAACATGATATCTTTTATTAGACCAACCAAATAGTTAGAACATTTTTTCTTTGCAAGCTTTTGGGTACAAACACCCCTCTCCAGGCAGAGGGAGAGTCTACAGTTATATTGAAGGGATTAAACAAATAAATGCATAATAGATCTATTCTTTCCTTGTAACAAGGTATTTAGCAGAATTTGAAGTTTCATTGGAATCTGACATGATCACTGTGCCTCACAAGCGCTTCTGCTGTGGCCTCAAACTCTCACCCTCTGGGTTTCCAGCTACTCAGTGTTCATACCACCAGATAACAGCTAAATAGAATGGTTTGAGATATTTCTTCTGGCATCTCTCAACCAATAATGGTGGATGACAAAGATGATAATGAATAGGGGACAGATCACTCTAGGTCTATCTGGTTCAATGCTCTACCTCAAAGCGTCCCCTCCTGTCACTGTTGCATACAGCTCTATTTGATGTGCCAAATGGATCATGGACTTAGGTCCATTAAGGAAAACTATAAGCCTCCCTCAATAAGGGAGGTCACTGGGGACATATCAACTGAATACAGGGGACAAATAAAAAGAAGATATGAATGGATTGGGGTCATAGGTTAATAACAAGGGAGTTGGAAGGGGACACCAAGCAGAGCACTCTGGGCAGTGCCCACTTCCCCCTGAACAGGTCAAGGGAGCCTGTGGATGCTAAGTAAACTCTGCTTGGGGATGTGAGTGGAGGAGAGAGAAGAAGACAGCCCCACATTCACCCAGATTCTCCCCCAGCCAGAGTCTTCTCCCTGGTCTGGTAGATGGCCAGAGCCAGGAGGAGGTAGACCAGCTGGTCCCAGTGCTTGATGGGACCACAGACAGGGAGTGCATAACAGAAAAGGTGGAGGGATAAGAGCTACCAGAACCTCAGCAGGAGGTTCTGGAGAAGCAAAAAAGGGGTTTGAAATGGTGCAGTCAAGGTAGGCATGCATACAGGATTCTGGGCTTAATAGACCATTGGTCTGTATACCACCTTTGGGGGTCTGCCACCCTGGCACCTGGTGCCCCACACCCCCTGTCACTGCCTGCCAGATCTTTCCCAGCCCCGACCTCACCTCCAGTCTCTCACCTGCCACAACTTGGATGTTATCTTGCATTTCTGGAGAGGCAGTCCCAGGGGCCAGGGATACCCTCTCTGGTCACCTTGATGCTTGGCTAAACCTTCACAGCTGGGTTTTCCCCACCTGGGGGCTGTGCTCTAGCCTTGAGTGCTTTCCCTTTAAAGCTAGAGACAGACATTCAAAAAGCCTAAGCTTAAATTGATCCAATCATTGCAGGTTAGTCTAACCTGGCTAGGCTAAATCACTTTGTACCTGCACAGACATCTGCTATGGACTGAAAAAATGCTGACACATGCCTACAGTGACTCAGGCTAGAAGCCAGGGGATGCTAGAGCAGCCCTTCCTTCCCTTCCACAGGACTGAGCTGATGGGGGTGTGGCCAGGCTCTGGCAGGATGCTGTGATTAGGGAGCCCCCCCCCCTTTCCTTGATAACAAAGCATTTATCAGCTCTGTTATCAGCATTTAGTGCCCCATCAGAAACCAAAGCCTCGCTCATTAGTTCATGCTCTTCTTAAACAGTGTTTTCCAAAGGAAGGAATGCAGGGACATTACCTGCTGAGCTGTTGATTAACTTCAAAAAGCCCTAAGCAGACACTGTCTTATCTGCCTTACACAGCATTAGTTAGCATACCACATACTGGCTATGGTCTGTGCTGTGGAAGAGAAGAGAAAGGGATCTCTGCTTAAGCAGCAAGTGGTGAGAGGGAGAGGGGAGGGACGCATGGGGAAGCCAGCAGACCCTGCTGTGCCTACAAGTCTCTGCCAGAGCTCCAGCCAGGGAGCAGAGTGGAGGGACCAGCTCTGCTATAGAGCAGTGAGCCCTGCCCAGCCCAGAGAGCATGCCAGGATGCTGGGGGAATCTGATTTAACTTAAATCAGCAAGTGTTCTGGGACAGACATTGCATAAACTGGTTTGACCCAAATCAGTTAAGTCTGATATGACATTCAACCAGGAGTATCTCAAACCAGTTTCAGCCATTTTCAAACTGGTTTATGTGCACTGAATGTCTGTTTTATTACAGGTTCAAACCAGTTTCTGATCACTTAAACTGGTTTATGTGCAGTGTTTGTACCTAGCGTAAGAGAGTGTTCCCTCAGCTTTCTGGGCACCTTCAAAGGCTTCAGCTGACTTGGCAGCAGCCCCTTCTGGGGCTCTAGTAGCACCCACCACTCTCAGCCCCTCTGGCTTGGGGCTAGCTCCCAGCACTTGCAGTGGAGAGTGACACCGAGGCACACCCCCACACGTGTCTTTCTCCACCCCTGTAGAAACAACCTTGTCATCCAGTCTCAAGTTCAAAACAGAACATAAACACAAGCAAGCTGCTTCAAAACAATAAGTTGCCATCAGTCAGGATTACTCTTGTCAAACAGGACATACCTCCCTTGGAATCATTTCACCCCAACTCCCCTGGGTGGTGTGTGTGTGTGTGTGTGTGTGTGTGTGTGTCTGTCTGTCTGTCTGTCTGTCCATCTCTAGCCAAGCTTCCCTTCTGGGAGCTCCCTTCCCTGCTGCCTGCAGGGCCAGAACCCTGTTGCATGGTCAGAGACTGGGTTTATATGCTCAAGCCCAGTCTTCTAGTCATGTGACTGGATGCCCTGTACCCAGGGGCCAAGGACAGCTAATTTCCTCATTAAGTGCCTGGCTTTTTTAGTCCTTGGCCCAGTCCACCTGTACTCCTCGTGGCCCTTCCTACTCTCCCCTGCCTTCCTAGTAAGGGGGACAGCAGTTCCCTGTCAGTCTGACCCAGTGTGGCATATCTTATGTTTATCTTATGTTTATCATGCCAATGAAACATCTTCCATGAAAAAGAAAAATATTGGGTTCTGCTATGTTCAGCATAAATCATGTGCAGAACAATGACAAGAATGTCAATCTTTCCTTGAAAATACTTCCATTGATTTTGAAGGTTGTTCCTGGATTGGGGCATATAGGCACACAAAAATATTAGACTCCTGAGAGATGGACTGAAATATTGAAACATATGACTGGAAACCATTTCCTGAGTTCCAGAACCCAGCTTCCTGTTATCAGGGGCACTATATCACATAATTCCAATAACACTCAAGCCCACAGTGATTTGAAAGATAGTAGCACAACTAAGGGTGGGCAAGCAGGGCACTAGCCCTGCATACCAATTTTGAGGCAGGGCAAGAATTCTTGTTTATAGGGCACAAGGGCACAAAAATTGCTTGTTACATCTCTGTTCATAAGGTATAATCATTCTTTCTCATAAAATAATTATCAGTTGCTCAAATTTGACTTGTGTTATGGATCCCATGGAGACTTCCAAGTCAAGGCTGCTTTGAAGTAGCTTGGCCAAGTATTTCTAGTTAAGAATATTTTTAAATGGATAAGGTGAAAGAGTTGTCATTTTTTTGTGATTTATTCAAAGCCACATCAAATAAGAACAAGTCCAAAGGTGAGAAGGAGAAGGGTCTTTTCCTTCTAGCAACATGGTGAAGATTTTCCCTGTCTTTGAAACCTTTTAATCAAAATTCACTGTCTTTCTAGTTCAAACACAAGTTATAGGCTTCATACAGAAATTACTGTATACAAAAATGTTAAGCCGTGTGTAATGTAGAAAGTCAGGATGGATGGTCTTAGTGGTTCTTTCAGGCCTTAAAATCTAAGAAAGGGTCTGGCTTTGAGCTAATCTAAAATTGAGATTGCCATATAATTTACTTATTTTAAACAATAATCGTCTTAAATTGCCAAACTTAACATGCTGAATGTAACATCTTCTTTAACATATTTAGGAAGAGTAACACCATGTTCATTGATTAATAGAATCTAAAATCCAATTTAAATACTTCATTGAAGAAGCAAAACAATTGTCTTGTGATTTTTTAGAGTAATTTTACAGAAGTGCCTAAGTCATTCAAGAATGTAAGTCAGCAAGTCTTAGGCTCCTAAATGACTTGGGAACTTTTGGAAAATTTACCCACAGATATTAAACTTGTTATTTTTCTATGATGTTGTATGTTTTAGCACAACAGCTTTATTATACCTTTACTGAGAGCCAAGTATTGACTACTATAAACCTTTTGTTATTGCTAGGGCAAATATAACAGGGATTTAATAGTACTTGGGAGTCGATCTTCATATCTATAGCAGCAGAACAGAACAGACCTTTAAAGCAAAGGCAGTGTACTTTAAATTGTGTGTGTGT